>NC_142741.1:3525000-3650000 GCF_051943395.1 Hippocampus bargibanti | reverse complement strand
ACACCAACAACTTCATCCAAGTCGGATTTGTACACGGCCTGATGGCGATAGGAAGGCATTGAGATGACATGAGAAGACAGAAGAAGTCTGGAAGTAAAATATTTTGCTCATCTTACATCACTCTGCAGATTGTAAGCCTTCCTAGCTTGGACGACGTCATTGGAATCGGGCAAGCACGTCCATTGGTGTAAGCGAGTCCGGTAGTTGAAGTCGTTGACTTGAATCTGGCATTTTTTAGCCAGTTCAAGACTCAGCATGTCCACGGGGAGATTGAAGCGTGTTTTGGATTTGTTAAAGTCTTTTTTGTAGAGGGCGTCACTGGCGATCTTGGCCGAATTAAGGGCCAGCATGATCAGGGGGTCGTCCTTGATGCTGCGAGCGCCAATGTGGTGGCCTACTTGTTGCCTGTATCCTGTTTTGTATTTGTACTGATGGAAAAGAAAAAAAAAAGGTCAAACCTTCATTCTTTTGCAGGTCAAACTCAGAAAATTAGAATACAGCGATACCTCATCTTACCAACGCTTTTTACCAACAAACTTTTTGCCTTACGAACATTAAATTCGCAAGACTATAATCTTGGCATACAAACTAATTTTCGAGAAACACACGGAGCGCCACAATGGATAGCGGAGTAGTTTTTGGCGGAAGAAGACCAAACCACAGGGTCGAACAGCGCCACAGTGGCTGGCAGACTAGCTTTCCACCCCCACTTTACCTCAGTGCAGACGTGGTTTGTTATCGAGCGGATACTTTTGCTTTTTTGGGACCGAAAAAAAAAAACCACCACAGGCTAGTGTTCGAGCAGAAGAATGACATAATCGAAAAACATGAACGAGGTGTGCGTTTGTGTGACTTAGCGTTCCACTACCAGTATGCTAAGTCAACCATTGCTACGTGTGGCTAAGGGTGTTTCTGTGTTGTGTGTGCCGCTGCTCACCCACAGAAAAAAAACGTATCCTGTGACTGTAAAGTGACCTTGAGAGTTTTGGAAGGCGCTTATAAATGAAATGTATTATTATTATTATTATTATTATTATTATTATTATTATTATTATTATTATTATTATTATTATTATTATTATTATAAGTAACGGTCTCAGGCAGTAGAAGAGGTTGAAAAACTTCTGGTGATTTGGATGAATGAAAAGCAGCTAGCATGGGGCAGTGTGAGTGAGGGTATTGTCGCCGAGAAAGCACGGCAACTTCACTCCGATATCATCAAGAGGCAACTACATCAACGACCATCACAAAGGTCAATAAAACGATTTTAGTATCCAGTACAGTTTATTTCTTTCATTACAATACAATAGCACATGTATTATACATAAAATAATGTATATTTTGTGTAGTTTTAAGGCTTATTTAGTAGACAATTATGGTTTATGGGGACTTGGGAATGGATTATACTCATTTTAATGGTTTCTTATGGGGAATAAATGTTTGGAAGACTAACTTTTCACCTTACACACACTTTCTGGGAACCAATTAAGTTCGTAAGCTGAGGTATCACTGTATTCTAATTTTCTGAGTGCAGTGATACCTCAGTTTACGAACCCCTTGGCTTACGAACTTTTCGGTTTATGAACGTTAAATTTATGATAATTTTACCTTGGTATAGGAACTTTACTTTGGCATACGAACTTTTTCGTACACGGTGCTGCCTCAATGAGTGATGTGTCGTTCGCGAACGAGCCCATTCTTCTACCAACAAAATGGCAGCCGACTGTTTTTGTCCTCTATTCCCCGCCCCCAGTCTTTGGTTAAAGCCACATGATTGGTCAATAACGCAGCAGTGAGGGGGTTGAAACATTAAAGAGACAGGCAGAGGCAGGCTCATTAAAGAGACAGGCAGATGATGACAGTGAGAGAGTTTCAACCTTGATAGTTCAAAGACAGAGTGTAGACTGCAAGGTTAAAACATCCCATCAATCAGGCTCCACAAACAAACATGACACTTTATGCAAAAAGCTATCCATTCCATCAAGCCATCAACGACCATCACAAAGGTAAATAAAATGACTTTAGTATATAGTACAGTTTATTTCTTTAGTTATAATACCATATCACATTTATTCTACATAAAATAATGTATATTTTGTGTAGTTTTAAGGCTTAGAAAAGTAGAAAATGATGTTTTATGGGGACCTGGGAACGGATTATTCTCATGTTAATGGTTTCCTATGGGAAATTAATTTTTGGGATACACACTTTTTGCTTTACACACTCTGTCTGGGAACCAATTAAGTTCGTAAGCCAAGGTATCACTGTATTACCTGTATAGTCGTGACCTCTCATTATTTTGTATCCTTTCTTTAATGTAAGACATCGGGTGATAAAATTCCCCGTATGATGAATATGTATCTCTCTCTCTCCGTTAACTGAGCGCTATGTGAAATAATCGTGACTTACATCACTGACAATTTCCCGAGAGGCTTTGGCACTCTTCACAGCAATGGCATCTAATGGCAGGAAATAGCCCTTTTTGATGGCGGCTTCGTAACCTTGCCTGTAGTGTTTCTGCCATGAAAAATAACAAATAACAAATAAGTACAGTAGAAAGTACAGTAAAGTCTCGTTATATCGATATCGGATATATCGATAGTCCCGGTTATATCGATACTATTTCTATGCACGCACGGAGAAAATTACATGCAAACAGGGTCTGATATATCGATAGTCCCGGTTATATCGATATTTTTTCGGACTCCCTTGAATATTGATATAACGAGACTTTACTGTATTCAAAGTAGACCAAACGACTGTCAATGGGTACGAGCGTGATGCTAACCCTGCTCATGTTGATAGCATTCTGCTGCGAGAGGAAGATCTCCGGAGTGTCGGGTTTGATGTGCACGTTGGTTTTTTCACGTTCCCACGCTTCGATGTAGAGACGCTGAAAAAAAAACATAATTATTGACCAGATAACTGGCTTTGTTTACCCCCCCACCCATCGCCACTCTAAAGATGGCTACCTTGTTCATTGTCAAAGCGTTATTCTTCGCCAGTTCAAAGTTCATTGCGTTAATCGGACTGCTGAAAGGGATTTTGCTGGGAGGTTGGCGGTACTTTCTTTCGCTTAAGATGTCAGCAGCCTTCTTGGCCTTCTCCACCTCGATCGAGCCATCTGGGGTCCAGCCGAGACCCTGGAGCCACTTCATGTCTGCCTTGTAGACGGACTGCGGAGAGCGGTGATGGAAGAATTTAGGATGACGGGGGGGGGGGGAAAAGGCAGAAGGGTTCATTTTACATTTTGATTATCAGAATCAGAAAGCCTTTCATAGCCCCACAATGGGGAAATTTGCAATACCTGTACTATACAATTATAGAGATACTCTGTTAGAGATTAGACAGAATAAGAAGCTATCATATTTAAAGTTTCATGCTATGACATGCTTAGTCAACATGTGTGACTCGAATACACAATTGAAGCACAGAGAAAACTGGGGTCAATCTGAGGTCAACAGACACAGCAAGTTAAACTGTCATCTTCATCTAGGAGATCTGGCCTTGGACAGAATTTAGGACTTGGGAAACTCCTTTATCACCGAAGCAATTTACGACCTGAAAGTCCTTCACAGGAAGAGCTCAGGTTACAAATGTATCAGTTCATGGAAGAGAATGTTTTATTGCTTACAGCTGTTCGCGCTTAGAACAACCCAGGGGCGTGGTATTTTAATCGAGAAAACTATGTTTTACTAATGTATCACTTAAATTTGCAAATTCTCTCAATAAATAGCTTGGAAGAGGGCTGCCGAATTCATGCATCTGTCACGAATGGCTACGTCTCCTACCGGCAGGAAAGACAATCTTTCTGGGTTCGAGTCTTTGTCCACAGTTTCCGATCGAACATCTCTGGCATACTCACATCACTCTGCAGGTTGTAGGCATGTCTTGCTTGGCGGACGTCATTGGAGTCCGGCAGGCAGGTCCAGTTGTGCAATCGGGTGATGTAGTTGGCGTGGTTGACCTGGATTTGGTTCTTTTTGGCCAGCTCAAAGGCCAGCATGTCCACAGGCAAGTTGAATTTGGTTTTGGACTTGTTAAAGTCCTTTTTGTAGAGGAAGTCACTGGCGATTTTGGCGGAGTTCAAAGCCAGCATGAGCAGAGGGTCGTCGTGGATGCTGAGGGCCCCGATGTGGTGGCCTACTTGCTTGCGGTAGCCCGTCTTGTACAAGTACTTTGGAGGAAAAGATGCATTTTGATTGTCTCATGGTGGAATCTAAGAAAATGGGAGCTCACTTGGAATACAGTGAAACCTCAACTTACAAACACCTTATCTTACAAACTTTTTGTCTTACAAACTTCAAATTTCAGAAAATTAAACCTTATAATAAGCACTATTTTCATAATGCACACTCACCACGGCTGGCGGAGTGATCTTCGGCGACCGAACAGTACCAGAAGTTAAGTTACCAACAGTCCTTATGGAAGGTGACTCTCCTTCCATAAGCCATCAACGACCATCAAAAAGGTCAATAAAACTTTATTTTACAGCACAGTTTATTTCTTTAATTACAGTCCTCATGTAATGTGCCTCTCTGTCCAAACAGCAATTCCGTTTGACCTTCGACCTCCAACGCCATTCCATCAAGCCACCAATGACCATCACAAATGCAAATAAAGTGACTTTATGATACAATGCAGTGTATTTCTTTCATTACAATACAATAGCACATTTATTATACATAGAATAAGGTATGTTGTGTGTAGTTTTTTAGGCTTATTTAGTTGAAAAGTATATTTTATGGAAACCCGGGAACGGATTATTCCCATTTTAATGGTTTCCTATGGGAATTTTTTTTTGAGATACACACTTTTCGCCTTACACACTCTGTCTGGGAACCAATTAAATTCGTAAGTTGAGGTCTCACTGTACATTTAAATGCTTACATCACTGGCGATGTCCCTGGAAGCTTTGGCCGCTCGGACGGAAATAGCATCATTGGGCAGGTCGTAACCCTTCTTTTTGGCCTCTTCATTTGCCTGCTTGTACATTTTCTGTGAAATGAATGAATGAAAAAAACGTTAACAGTAACCGAGGTTGGCAAATGTGATCTCAAATCGCAATTTGTTGGCTTACCGTGCTGTAGTTGTAACTGTTGGCTTTTGCGAGAACCACGTCCATGGCGTCGGGCATGACATGTATAAGGGTCTTTGCATTTTCCCAAGCGTCGATGTACGCTTTCTGCCATCGCAAATAACAACACAAATTCAAGTTAAATGTCCAAGATATCGCATCTATATTTTTTTCATTCGCTGCCATTCCCAAATTTATACGGGAATTGAAAAGTGTGACATGGAGCGCCATTCCTGAATTTGTTCGGGTTTTTGGTTTTTCTTGCGTGGGGTGCAGATAAAGCGCTGGTCGGACCTCTGGCAATGTTTTTCATTTCCACGAGGGGGCAGCATTTTTACCTTTTGTCCAATTTAGCGCTTTGTTACAACTGTTCAACTGTTGTTAAAGCGCTATTTAAATAAATATGTCCGTATTGTATTGTACACATACAGTAAAGTCTCGTTATATCGATATCGGATATATCGATAGTCCCGGTTATATTGATACTATTTCTATGCACGCACGGAGAAAATTACATGCAAACAGGGTCGGATATATCGATAGTCCCGGTTATATCGATATTTTTTCGGAGTCCCTTGAATATCGATATAACGAGACTTTACTGTATTTTACATTGGAATAGATTTCATGCGGAATCGCACACTGGCTTGGAATTACAGGTAACATCCGACTTTCGACCGAGTTCCGTTCTGATCAAACGGTCGTAAGTCAAAATGGTCGTAAGTCGAAATACATTTAAAATGTTGAATAGAGACTTCGAGGCTAAATGACTCGCAAACTCCCCCCTCTGGTGCCATCACGCGGTCGATTGCTGTGCGAGAGTGAGATGCTGGCTGGCTGGTCACAATTGTCATACGCGTTGCTAGCGGTGCCAGGCGTAGAATTAACATTTTAAAAATAGGGTCTGAAGGTCGTGGTCGTAAGTATGGGGGGGGGGGGTTGTAAGTCGAGCTGGTCGTAAGTCGGATCGTAACATTTGACTTGGGAGCGAGTTCCGTTCCGACCAAACGGCCGTAAGTTGAAATGGTCGTAAGTCGAAATCCATTCAAAATGTTGAATAGAGACTCGTAGGCTAAAATAATCGGTCGATTGCTGTGCGAGTGTGTGACATGCTGCCTGGCCAAAATTGTCCTACGCGTTGTCGGCCTGCTAGCACGTTGCGGTGCCAGGCGTAGAATTTACATTTTTAATGTATGTCGAGCCGGTCGTAAGTCGGATGTTACCTGTATTGTAGTTAACTCATTCACTGCCATTCACAAATTTATTCGGGAATTGAAAATATGACGTAGAAAGCCATTCCTGAATTTGTACGGGTTTTGTTTTTTCATGCTTGGGTGCCAATAAAGTGCTAGCCATGGCCTCTGGCAATGTTTTTTTCCTCTTCCACAAGGGGGCAGCATTTCCCTTTTTTCCATGTTAGTGCTTTTTTCCATCTTCACCTGTTGTTAAAGCGCTATATAAATCAATATGTATGTATTGTATTTTGTACACAGGCCCCCATTTCAAGCTCAGATAACTCCAGACCCATATAACTTAGCAATTAACTCTTTTTTTTCGATGAAACAAGAGAGTCTAAGGTTTCTAACGCTGTATTGAATGTTTGTGTAGTTGTAAAACTCAATATTCTGTGGGTCCTGCAATTTGAGTGAAAAAAAAGTGACAAGAACCCTGGCACTGAAGTGGACACATTTTTGCACATTGTCTGGCAGTGAATACAAATTTGCAATTGTTTGCTTTGTTATTGATAACACCAAGATGAGATTCTTTTTTGATTCCTCACAATAGTTTTAGCGATAGCAAAAAATAGCTTCAACCCTTGACGCATGGATTTTGGCCTGTTTTACTGCCTCTTCCCTCCTTCAATCTCTTCTCACTGTAGCCTTTGTTGGACAATGGTTGGACTATTTCTTCCTGAGATTATGACTTGCTATTTCATACTTTTTGGAACGCTTGAATACCTGGTTCATGACTTGAGCGTTGGCTTTGGCCAGCACCATCGGCATGTCCTCGGTGGAGATCTTAAACTTGTAGTTGCTCGGGTGCTGGCGGTACTTTCGTTCGCTAAGGATCTCACCGGCTTTCTTCACCTTCTCCACATTCAACGAACCGATAGGGACCCAGCCGACGCCCTGCTGCACCTTTAGGTCTTCTTTGTAAACATTCTGGGCCAAGATGGAGAGGATTCAGTTCTTCTCAGAACATCATTTCATGAGAATACACATTTTCTGCGATAGCTGGAAATGATTCCTGCACTAAATGGAGGTTCGCGATATTCATTTTCATACATCACTCTGCAGGTTGTAGGCATGTCTGGCTTGGCGGACGTCGTTGGAATCAGGTAGGCAGGTCCAGTTGTGCAGGCGGGTGATGTAGTTGGCGTGGTTGACCTGGATCTGGTTCTTCTTAGCCAGCTCGAAGGCCAGCATATCCACGGGCAGGTTGAATCTGGTCTTAGACTGGTTGAAGTCCTTTTTGTAGAGGACGTCGCTAGCGATTTTAGCGGAATTCAGAGCCAGCATGAGCAGAGGGTCGTCTTGGATGCTGAGGGCCCCGATGTGGTGGCCCACCTGTTTGCGGTATCCCGTCTTGTACAAGTACTTTGGAGGAAAAGACATATTTCCATGGTTAAAAGTAGTATTCCTGTGATAGAGATTAGACAGAATAAGAAGTTATCATATTTAAAAGTTTCATGCTGTTATAGGCTTAGTCAACATGTGTGACTGGAATACACAATTAAAGCACAGACAACCTGGGGTCAATCTGAGGTCAACAGTCACAGCAAGTTAAGCTGTCATCGTCATCTAGGAGATCTGGCCTTGGATTGAATTTAGGATTTGGGAAACTCCTTTATCACTGAAGCAATTTACGACATGAAACTCCTTCACAGCAAGAGTTCATTAGCCAGGTTCCAAATTTATCAGTTCATAGAAGAGACAATGTTTGATTGCTTACAGCTGTTCGCGTTTAGAACGCCCAGGGGCGTGGTATTCTAATCAAGAAAACTATGTTTTACTAATTTATCACTTAAATTTGCATATACTTTCAATGAATAGCTTGGCAGAGGGCTGCAGAATTCAGGCATCTGTCATGAATGTCTACATCTCCTGCCAGCAGTAAAGACAATCTTTCTGTGTTTGAGCCTTCATCTACAGTGTCCGATCGAACATCACTGACATCCTATCAGGTTTGGTGAAAACCAAACAACTTACATCACTGGCAATGTCTCTGGAAGCCTTCGCGGCGAGGATGGAAATGGCATTTTTGCCAAGTTCGTAACCCTGCTTCTTGGCTTCCTCGTATGCCTGCTTGTACAGTTTCTGAAGACACAGAAGATACCAGAGGTGAAGATACACGTGTCGAAGGAAGTAGAAACCGGGGCACGGCAATCAAAGCGCTCACTTACCAAGCTGTAGTTCATGTTATTGGCTTTCGCCAAGACAACATCCATCGCGTCGGGCAACATGTGGATCATGGTCTTCTCGTTTTCCCATGCTTCTTGATACGCTTTCTAAAATAAACGGCGGACATGGCAGGGTATGAACGTCAAGTTTATTGTAAAACGATCGTTCCTAGTTAGGCTTTGTGTGACGTTATCGTTTGAATACCTTATTCATGACCTTAGCGTTAGCTTTGGCTAGCACCAAGGGCATATCCTCAGTTGAGACTTTAAACTTGTAGTTGCAAGGGTGTTGGCGGTACTTCTGTTCACTCAGGATCTCGCCTGCTTTCTTTACTTTCTCGACATCCAAAGAACCAACGGGGATCCAGCCGACACCCTGCTGGGACTTCAGGTCTTCTTTGTAAACATTCTGGAGTCAGGGAAGAATTATCCAGAAATTGAACGTCAGATTATTTCATTAGCATACAGTTTCTATGCAAAATTGTGGTTGATTGTTCGCACCGCTGGAATATTGACATCATTTTCTGCTAATGACAAGTGGGTCTGGAATTTATCAATGCAATAATTGGAGGTTAAATGGAGTAATTTTCCTACGTCACTCTGCAGGTTGTAGGCGTGTCTGGCTTGACGGACGTCGTTAGAATCAGGTAGGCAGGTCCACTCGTGCAGGCGGGTGATGTAGTTGGCGTGGTTGACCTGGATTTGGTTCTTCTTAGCCAGCTCGAAAGCCAGCATGTCCACAGGCAAGTTGAATTTGGTCTTAGACTTGTTAAAGTCCTTTTTGTAGAGGAAGTCGCTGGCGATTTTGGCGGAGTTCAAAGCCAGCATGAGCAGAGGGTCGTCGTGGATGCTGAGGGCCCCGATGTGGTGGCCTACTTGCTTGCGGTAGCCCGTCTTGTACAAGTACTTTGGAGGAAATGATGCATTTTGATTGTCTCATGGTGGAATCTAAGAAAATGGGAGCTCACTTGGAATGAAATCTAAATGCTTACATCACTGGCGATGTCCCTGGAAGCTTTGGCCGCTCGAACCGAAATGGCATCGTCGGGCAGGTCGTAACCCTTCTTTTTGGCCTCTTCATTTGCCTGTTTGTACAGTTTCTGTGACAGGCCAAAAAAAACCAGTTAACAGTAACCGAGGTTGGCAAATGTGATCTCAAATCACAATTTGTTGGCTTACCGTGCTGTAGTTGTAACTGTTGGCTTTTGCGAGAACCACGTCCATGGCGTCGGGCATGACATGTATAAGGGTCTTTGCATTTTCCCAAGCGTCGATGTACGCTTTCTGCCATCGCAAATAACAACACAAATTGAAGTTGAATATCCAAGATATCGCATCTATATTTTTTCATTAAAAGGACAACCGACACCACTTTTTTGTTTCCTAACTGACATCAGAAAAATGTTTTAGAGCATCTAAAATACCCAAAACATGCAGGATGATATTTTTAGTCAAATGCAAAACACCAATAAAAATTACTTAAAGTGTCCAAAAACTACTTCAAATTGAACCCGGAAGTGGCCAATTTCAGAAGGTCCCGCCCCCTTGTTCGTGATGTCACGCCAAGACGTCTTGCCTTGCTCGAGAATCAAAACAATGGCTTCAGATTCGGAGAAGATGCTTTCTTGTTACTCATCCAGTTATGAATATGATTCAAATAGTTCTGAAGAGGAAAGCATACATGTTTGCAATCGATTAAAGAAGTCCTTCCGTGTCATTTTGAGGCCTCTGGACTCCAATGTAGCGTCCCAGAAAATGCACAAGATTGCGCCCAAGCTTTGTTGGAAATGGGCTGATTTGTCTGCTGGAAATTTGTGTCAGCGAATATCAAATAGTAGTCTTGGGGCAACACACAACGATTCACCATCGCGTTATTTATGTGTTTTCCTTCTAATTTTGCCATAAACACGATGATGTTGTTTCTGACCAAACAAAGTACCGCAAAATGCATTGTTTGTCGCTTTCTCGGTCAGGGGCGTTCCTGACGTGACGTCACGTCAGGAATCGTCACCAACTCAAAAACAAGACTTCCTGAATATTCAGCGCGAGTCTTAAAACGTAAAATATATCTATATGCGGTGGAATCTTTGTAAAATACGCTCAGTAGAAGAATTTGAAGCGATTTTACAAATTATGGACACAACTTGTCGGGGGGCGTCAGTTGTCCTTTAAAGGTGTTTGGTTGTCACGCTAAAATTAATAACAGCTTCCCCCTTCCCATCACAATATTTTATTTCCTTACTGCAAAATTGCAGGATCAAAAGTGTACTTGGTCGTCCTCGAACGCTACCAAAAGCCTACCTTGTTCATGACCTGAGCGTTGGCTTTGGCCAGCACCATGGGCATATCCTCGGTGGAGACCTTAAACTTGTAGTTGCTCGGGTGTTGCCGGTACTTTTGTTCACTCAAGATCTCACCGGCTTTCTTCACCTTCTCCACATCCAACGAACCAATTGGTATCCAGCCAGTACCTTGAAGCGCCTTCAGCTCTTCCTTGTAGACCACCTAAACGAAACAAGAATAGTGTTAAGTTTGATAAACATTTAGTGCGCCCATATTTGTATCAAGTCTTAAATGAGAACCGACGCCTCTGGACAAGTTGTGTCCATCATTTGTAAAATCACTTCAAATGACTTCTACTGAGCGCATTTGACAAAGATTCCACCACATATAGCTATATTTTACGTTTTAAAGACTCACGCTGATTATTCAGGAAGTCTTGTTTTTGAGTTGATGACGATTCCTGACGTGACGACACTGAAGGAACGCCCCTGACCGAGAAAGCGACACACAATGCATTTTGGGTACTTTGTTTGGTCTGAAAACTTCGTGTTGATCCGTGTTGATCCGTGTTGATGGCAAAATTAGAAGGAAAACACATAAATAACGCAATGGTGAATCGTTGTGTGTTGCACCAAGACTACTATTTGATACTAGTTGACACAAATTCCCAGCAGACAAATAATCCCATTTCCAACGGAGCTTGGGCGGCATCTTGTGCATTTTCTGGGACGCTACATTGCAGTCCTGACGGCTCGAATTGATACGGGAGGACTACTTTAATCGATGGCAAACATTTATGCTTTCCTCTTCAGAACTATTTGAATCATATTCATAACTGGATGAGTCACAAGAAAGCATCTTCTCCGAATGTGAAACCATTGTTTTGATTTTAGAGCGAGGCAAGACGTCCTGGCGTGAAGTCACGAACAAGGGGGCGGGACCTTCTGAAAGTCGGCATCTCCGGGATCATTTTGAAGTAGTTTTGGGAGACTTTAACTCATTTTTATTGGTGTTTTGCATTTGACTAAAAATATCAGCCTGCGTGTTTTGGGTATTTTAGATGCTATAAAACATTTTTCTGATGTCAGTTAGGAAACAAAAAAATGGTGTCGGTTGTCCTTTAAGACTTTGGCAAAATAATCATTTTATAGCGACACTCACATCACTCTGCAGGTTGTAGGCGTGTCTTGCTTGGCGGACGTCATTGGAGTCGGGCAGGCAGGTCCAGTTGTGCAATCGGGTGATGTAGTTGGCGTGGTTGACCTGGATCTGGTTCTTCTTAGCCAGCTCGAAGGCCAGCATGTCCACAGGCAGGTGGAATCTGGTCTTAGACTGGTTGAAATCCTTCTTATAGAGGGCGTCACTGGCGATTTTAGCGGAGTTCAGGGCCAGCATCAGGAGAGGGTCATCCTGGATGCTGAGGGCCCCGATGTGGTGGCCAACCTGCCTGCGGTATCCCGTCTTGTACTTGTACTGCGAGAAAATGGGCATAATATGGAATGAGCTCCTCGGAAGGACACTGATCGGAGGTTAAAACACGAAGATTGACAAAAAAAAGACTATCGCATGGAATAATACTAGTGGGCCTCAATCTGCAGTACATAAGCACCTAAAAGCTAGCAACTACTCATTTGACGACAATGAGGTTAAAATCTCCGGGAAAGAAAATAGATGGTTTGAAAGAGGAGTAAAATAAGCTATTTTTACAAAACAGCAAAACCCTTCACTAAATCGCCATGGTGGTGTGAGGTTCAAATTGGATCGTGCTTACAACACACTTCTGAGAACGTTACCACATAGGCTTAGTTATGCTGATGAGGTGATTCAAGCCAGTCATAGACCATAATCAGTCAGGACAATAGAAGCAATCAGTGTAGCCTCAGGGAATAGCCCTATTCTCGACCACAACTTTAGAGCAGGGACCTATCACAGCAGAGGTCTGGCACCGCCGTCTCTGGAAAGTAGGGATATATATATATACAGTAAAGTCTCGTTATATCGATATTGGATATATCGATAGTCCCGGTTATATCGATACTATTTCTATGCACGCACGGAGAAAATTACATGCAAACAGGGTTGGATATATCGATAGTCCCGGTTATATCGATATTTTTTCGGACTCCCTTGAATATCGATATAACGAGACTTTACTGTATAATTATATATAGGGCCAGGGCTACCAGCAAATTTTAGTTTGCTGACGAAGCCTCTTGGATGAGAAGCGAAACATCCGACACCTTCAAAGAAGTACGGCTGTAGAATCGATGGACCACTCCTGTACGACTGAGAGCTTACACAGACGTATTGACAAAGGAGATGGTAAGGATGTGAAATTGGTAGCTAGCTAAGAGATGTAAAGGACAAGAAGAAACGGCAGAAGATGATTCGCAGAACGGGAGTTAAGCTCAAAGTAAAAAGAAAAATACACTTACGTCACTTGCGATAAGAGTTGAGGCTTTAGCAGCTTGCACAGAGATGGCGTCGGCACGAAGGTTGTGACCCTTCTTCTTGGCAAGCTCATTGTCCAGTTTGTACAAATTCTAAATGACGACAAGGACATCAGTTGGTCATTAGATGCAGTCACTGTGTGGGTTGGAAAGAATAGTTCCGAAGCTCTCACCTCGCTGTAGTTTTTCCTATTTGCCTGAGCGAGAACAATATCCATGGCGTCAGGCATGATGTGGATGGTTCGCTTGGCGTGGTCCCAGGCTTTGGTGTATGATTGCTGGAAGCAGAAAGTTCAGTTGTCGGACACAAAAACGGTCAAGAACAAATCTTTTATTGACTCTCGCAGTACCTTATCCATGATCTGGTTGTTGGCGGTGGCCAATGCCAGGTCCATGGAGTGCATATCCTTGGTGAATTTGAAAGTGCTGGGATGTTGGCGGTACCCGTGATCCCTTAGGATGTTTCCGGCTGTTCTGACTTTCTCCATATCCAGCGAGCCGACGGGAACCCAACCGATTCCTCGGACAAAGTTGTGATACTCACTCTTGTACTGGTTCTGTGGGACGTTCCCAGTGTCAGTCAGTCATTTGTGGTTTTACGCAGGGTGGTCATGGATTGTGACTGCATTGCAATCTCAGGGTACTTACATCGCTGGCGATAGACTGCATGTTCCGGGCTAGTTCCAGATTCATGGCATCGGGAAGGACGGTGTAGTGAGGGATAAGCCTCTTATATCCGGTCATAGTTTGAATGGATGAGGCGTGCTTGGCGTGGGCCAGGCTCATCATATCCACCGGCGAGTGGTACTTGAGCTTGGATTTGTGGTAGTCCTTCTTGTAGTTCTTGTCGCTCTGAAGCTTGGCCACTTCCATGTAGTGGACTAGAAGAGGGTCATCCCGCAGGCTACGGAAGCCCACGTGGTGGCCTCGTGCTTTTTCGTAATCTAGTTTGTACTTGTACTGGAATGTAACAATAATAAAAAACAAAAAAAGGTCTTTGAACTGTTCATTTGGTGCAATTTGGTGTTCAAATCGAATACCAAATTGGTAAATACTTGGACTTATAAGTGAAGGTAAAATTATATTAACTTGATTTCCACACTTACAGTGCTGGCAATGTTGGTACCAGATTTGGCTGCCACAATTGGGATGGCGTCGGCCCCGAGATGGTGGCCCCTGTTGGCCATTTCCAAAAGGCCAGCTTTGTACAATTTCTGTCAAAAGAAAGAAAGAAAATCATGGCAATGAAACCTACGAGAATAGTCATGATTTATCATCTTACATTGCTCATGTTAAGGGCGTTGGCCTTGGCCAGGACGATCTCCGGAGCATCTGGCATGACGTGGACATCAAGTTTGTCCTTTTCCCAAGCGGCTGTGTAAGCTTTCTGAAAAGGAATTCCATCATAAAATGAGCATATTTGGTGTGTGTAAGAGCACAAGAGAGATACATTTTATCGTGTCGCACCTTATTCATGATCTGATTGTTGGCGGTGGCCAAAGCCATGTCCATGGAGTCCATCAGTTTGCTATACTTCAAGTTGGACGGGTGAGTGCGGTACTTGTTCTCGTTTAAGATGTCTCCGCCGACCTTGGCGGTTTCCACCGCAAGCGAGCCGATGGGGATCCAGCCCATACCTTTCACGTAGTTGTTCCAGTCAGACTTGTAATTGCACTGGAAAGCGAAACGGGTCACGAGAGAATGAAATGAATTTCACACGAGAGTTTTAAAACATGACATGGAATGACATTTTAACACATTGCCACAAATGAGCTCTGAACTGGGCTCATTGTTCGTGACGTCACGGCAGGATACTCCTTCACAAACTGCCCTGCTCCAGAATCAAAACAATGGCTTCAGAGAGTTCAGATTCAGAGATGCTTTCTTGTTACTCATCCAGTTATGAATATGATTCAAATAGTTCTGAAGAGGAAAGCATAAATGTTTGACATCGATTTAAGAAGTCCTTCCGTATCAATTTGAGCCGTCTGGACTCCAATGTAGCATCCAAGAAAATGCACAAGATGGCGCCCAAGCTCCGTTGGAAATGGGCTGATTTGTCTGCTGGGAATTTGTGTCAACTAGTATCAAATACAGTAAAGTCTCGTTATATCGATATGGGATATATCGATAGTCCCGGTTATATCGATACTATTTCTATGCACGCACTGAGAAAATTACATGCAAACAGGGTCGGATATATCGATAGTCCCGGTTATATCGATATTTTTTCGGACTCCCTTGAATATCGATATAACGAGACTTTACTGTAGTAGTCTTGGTGCAACACACAACAATTCACCATCGCGTTATTTATGTTTTCTTCCTAATTTCGCCATCAACACGGATCAACACGAAGTTTACAGACCAAACAAAGCACCCAAAATGCATTGTGGGTCGCTTTCTCGGTCAGGGGCGTTCCTGATGTGATGTCACGTCAGGAATCGTCACCAAGTCGAAAACAAGACTTCCTGAATATTCAGCGCGAGTCTTAAAACGTAAAATATAGCTATATGTGGTGGAATCTTTGGAAAATACGTTCAGTCGAAGTCATTTGAAGTGATTTTACAAATTATGGACACAACTTGTCCGCAGGCGTCGGTTGTCCTGAAGACTTATTTCACCCGGGTTATCACTTCACTTGCTTGAAATTTCATTGCACAAGAACAATAAAGCTATTCCGAGTCTAATTCTAATTCAAATTTGAGACTTGAGATTTGCCTTGAATCCCAACGATGTACACTCAAACTCAGAGATGAACTTACATCACTGGACTGACTGTTCATGGTACGAGCCAGTACAAAGTTCATTGCATCCGGGAGGAGAGCGTTGGTATGGTGGATCCTCCTGTAGCCAGCCATGGTCTGGGCAGCCGAGGCTTGCTTGGCGTGGGCCAGGCTCAACATATCCACCGGCGAGTGGTACTTGAGTTTGGATTTGTGGTAGTCCTTCTTGTAGTTCCTGTCGCTCTGCAGTTTGGCTACTTCCATGTAATGGACCAGCAGGGGGTCATCCTGGAGGCTACGGAAGCCTACGTGGTGGCCTCGTGCTTTTTCGTAATCTAGTTTGTACTTAAACTGCAATGACGAGTTGAATAAGTAAGTTGATGGGTGGTTTGAAGTGCAGTTCGGGAATTTTTCAACATTCTTTTTGTACGTACGTTACTGGCGATATTTGTTCCTGATTTGGCGGCGACGATGGGAATGGCATCTGCTTTCAGATTATAGCCCCTATTGGCCATCTCCGCCACACCGGATTTGTAAAGTTTCTGGGGGGAAAATAAACATGATTTACACAGAGTATCGTTTTAACAATTGTCATTCTTCATTTGAAATTTTGAAGTCAAATTACGTCGCTCATGGTAAGAGCATTGGCCTTGGCCAGGACAATCTCAGGAGAGTCCGGCATGACGTGGATGGTCCGTTTGTCTTTTTCCCAAGCGGCCGTGTAGGCTTTCTATCAACAGAAAAATCAAAACATGAGCATCTGTAATCCGAGTGCTAATTTCCAAATGTTTTTGACATTTGTTAAAGGACAACCGACACCTTCGGACAAGTTGTGTCCATAATTTGTAAAATCACTTCAAATGACTACTGAGCGTGAGATTCCACCGCATATAACTATATTTTACGTTTTAAGACTCGCGCTGAATATTCAGGAAGTCTTGTTTTTGAGTTGGTGACGAGTCCTCACGTTACGTCACTGAAGGAACACCCCTGACCGAAAAAAGGACACATTGTAGCAGTCCTACCGTCACGTCAATGCATTTTGCTGTACTTTGTTTGGTCTGAAAACTTCATGTAGCACCAAAAAGAGGCAGAAGAGGGCGACAAAGCTCCATGTAAGGAATTAATCAGCCTGTGGAAACGAGCTGATTAATTTCTTACACTGAGCTATGTCGCCATTTTCTGTCTCTTTTTGGTGCTACATTTCCCCCCAATGTTGCCTCAAAATGGCACGGAATAAATTCTTTAATCGATTGCAAAAATGTATGCTTTCCTCTTCAGAACTATTTGAATCATATTCATAACTGGATGAGTAACAAGAAAGCATCTTCTCCGAATCTCAACTCTCTGAAGCCATTGTTTTGATTCTGGAGCAAGGCAGTGTGTGACCAATAGTGATGTCACGAACAAAGGGGCAGGACTTTCTGAATCTACTCAAATCCGAGCTCATTTTGTGGCAGTTTTATTGGTGTTTTGCAATTGACTAAAATATCAGCCTGTTTTAGGTATTTTAAGTGCTAAAATACATTTTTCTGATGTCAGTTAGGAAACAAAAAAAATGGGGTCGGTTGTCCTTTAAATTAGTTAAATTCGAGGTACCTTATCCATAATCTGGTTGTTGACGGTGGCCAGGGCCATGTCCATGGAGTCCATCAGCTTGCTGTACTTGAAGTTGGACGGGTGAGTGCGGTACTTGTTTTCGCTTAAGATATCTCCACCGACCTTGGCGGTTTCTACCGCCAGTGAGCCAACGGGAATCCAGCCGACACCTTTGATGCAGTTGTTCCAGTCTGATTTGTAATCACACTGATGAGAGAAAGAAGTCACTAGTGAGTGGAGTGAATCAAAACAAGGGTGCGGAAAAGCCTACTGGACCCCCCGCACCCTGCCCACCACCTTTTCCAGTGTCTCCCCTCAGGGAGGCGCTACCGAAATCCAGCAGACATTTAAACAGCTTCTTCCACCGTCACCATTAACTCTCTAAACCCAAATATAACTGTATAGCGCCTCTTTGCAATTTTTTAATGATGATACGAGTGCAGCGTGTTCTACTGGAAACAAATTCCTTGTGTGTACTCCATTCTTGATCAGTAAAGATGATTCTGATACTGAATCACGTAAAACGAATTTTAAAAATACAGCTACAGTGATACCTTGGCTTACGAACTTAATTGGTTCCCAGACAGATTGTGTAAGGTGAAAAGTGTGTCTCCCAAAAATTAATTTCCCATGGGAAACCATTAAAATGAGAATAATCCGTTCCCCTGTCCCCATAAAACATAATTTTCTACGCCTTAAAACTACACAAAATATACCTTATTTTATGTATAATAAATGTGCTATGGTATTATAATTAAAGAAATAAACTGTACTATATAATAAAGTGGTTTTATTTACCTTTGTGATGGTCGTTGATGGCTTGATGGAATGGAGTGGCCGGTTTTAAAAGCATTAAACACTTGAGGAATGTAGCCTTGTAGTTGCTTTCTCTGCGATAATTTTACCTTGTTCCTCATCAATTGTGTTCTGTTTAGCTGGGTTCATAGCTTTTTGCATCAAGTGGCTTGTGCGGGTTATTTGTGGAGCCGGATTGATGCGAATTTTAACCTTGCAGTCTACACTCTGCCTTTGAACTATCAAAGTTGAAACGAGTCCAAATTTCACTGTTTTCTATCCATTTTGTCACTCTCTCTCTGTCGTCTGCCTGTCTCTTTAATGTTTAAACTACCTCCCCTCACTTCTGCGTCCTTGACCAATCACGTGGCTTTAACCGACGATTGGGGGTGGGGAATAGAGGACCAAAACAAGCCGGCTGCCATTTTCTTGTTAAAACGGGCTTGTTCGCAAATGACACATCACTCATTGTGGCACTCCGTGTGTATCCCGAAAGATAGTTCGTATGCCAAGGTAAAATTTTCATAAATTTAACGTTCGTAGACCGAAATATTCATAAGCCAAGGGGTTCGTAAACAGAGGTATCACTGTACAAGTCAACTTACATCGCTAACTTGGGTGTTCATAGTACGAGCTAGCACAAAGTTCATAGCGTCCGGGAGGAGAGTGTTGGTATGGTGCATCGTCCTGTAGCCGGCCATGGTCTGCGCAGCCGAAGCCTGCTTGGCGTGGACCACGCTCAACATGTCCACCGGCGAGTGGTACTTGAGTTTGGATTTGTGGTAGTCTTTCTTGTAGTTCTTGTCGCTTTGCAACTTGGCTACCTCCATGTAGTGGACCAGCAGAGGGTCATCCTGGAGGCTACGGAAGCCCACGTGGTGGCCTCGACCTTTTTCAAAGTCTTTCTTGTATTGCACCTATGAAATGCGGCATGTGAGTTTTTATTGTAGGTATTGGATATTCGATGAAAAAAAAAAACATCTAACGACTCGACATCAATAAAATTGAATTGAATTTAAAGGGACTGAGACGGTTTTACTCACATTGCTGGCAATATGTCTGCCGTGCTTGGCGTGCTGAATGGGAATGGCATCGGATCTCAAGTCGTAGCCTTTGGCGATATCATCTAACCATTTTTGCTTGTACTGACTCTGCAGGGAGGATAAGACATACAGATTTGTGTCAATCTTGTCAAAGAGGAAAAAGGTTTCTTCAAGCCGTCATCTGATTCGGAGAAGATACTTTCTTGTTAATCATCCAGTTATGAATATGATTCAAATATTTAATTTAAAACAGATTCTTTACTTACAGACAGTGTATTGTAGGTGTTCAAATACCTGACATGTTTCATGACATGTTGTATGATTCAAGTAGTTCTGAACAGGAAAGCATAAATGTTTGCAATCGATAAAAGAAGTCCTTCCTGTATCATTTCGAGGCATCTGGACTTCAATGTAGCTCCCCGAAAATGCACAAGATGGCGCCCAAGCTACGTTGTAAATGGGCTGATTTGTCTGCTGGGAATTTGTGTCAACGAGTATCAAATCGTAGTCTTGGTGCAACACACAACCATTCACCATCGCATTATTTCTGTGTTTCCTTCTAATTTCGCCATCAACAACAATGTTTTCAGACCAAACAAAGTACCCAAAATGCATTGTGTGTCGCTTTGTCGGTCAGGGGCGTTCCCTCCGTGACGTCACATAGGGCATCGTCATCAACTCGAAAACAAGACTTCCTGAATATTCAGCGCAAGTCTTAAAACGTAAAATATAGCTACATGTCGTGGAATCATTGTAAAATACGCTCAGTAGAAGTCATTTGAAGTGATTTTACAAATTATGGACACAACTTGTCGGGGGGCGTCGGTTGTCCTTTAAGCAATAAAAAAAACTGAGGATCCATTTGGGAGCCGATCCAAAAGAACCGGCTCTCTGAAAGGAGTCGGAATTCCCATCACTAATTATTAATTTATGTATCTCGTCAAAGAATATGCCCAGAAATGTGTTCATCTCACCTCGCTGAGGGTATGAGCGTTAAATCTAGCCTGGATGAACTCAGGACTGTCGACCGGCAAGTTGTATGTATGCTTGAATTTCTCGCCGGATGATTTATAAGCAGCCTGCGGAGGTAAAAAAATAATACAAGTGTAAATAAAAATCACATGACACAATTTGAACACAAAAGACTTGTCAATCAAGTCCTTCTTACTAGATCCAGCTGTTTGGAATTTCTCAGTGCCAGGGACATGTTCATGGTGTCACATGTGCTGGTGAATTTGAACGTGCTGGGATGCTGACGGTAGTTGATCTCATCCAGGGCGGCTTTGGCAGCTTTAGCCTTCTCCACATCCAGAGAACCAATGGGAACCCAGCCGGATCCTTTGTAGTAGTTTGTGTAGTCGGCTTTGTAGATATTCTACACAAAAGTAGAGAAGCAATCGTTTTTCATACTGCCAAGATGTCAATCCAAAACAAGAGCGCATACTTCGCTCTGCATCTCCATCATGTCCTTGCAGTGGTGCAGTTGCAAGTTATCGGGAAGAATCATGTAGTCGTGAAGGTATGTCCTGTAGCCGATCATAGTCTGCACCCCAGAGGCGTGCTTGGCGTGGGCCATGCTCATCATGTCCACCGGCGTGTGGTACTTGAGCTTGGCCTTGTGGTAGTCCTTCTTGTAGTTCTTATCGCTTTGCATCTTGGCTACTTCCATGTAGTGGACCAGCAGGGGGTCGTCCTGCAGGCTCCGGAAGCCCACGTGGTGGCCCTTTGCCTTCTCGTGTGCTAATTTGTACTTGTACTGAAAAACAACAAGGGTGGGGGGCTTAGATGGGAACAAGTCGAGGAACTGGTGCTACCTCAGGACCGATTTGACCACTCACATTGCTGGCGATGTCTCTGGAGGTCTTGGCTGCCACGATGGGGATGGCATCCTCTTTCATGTGATGTCCTTTGAGCAGATCTCGGCGGTAAGTGTCGGTGTAGTAATTCTGAAAATGAAGACATTCTAAACAACGCTATAGAATTGTTTTTTCTTCACTTCATAGGACATTGTGCTGCTTCTGCCGGAGCCTAAAATCATCATTTCCGAATCAGCTGCTTACCAGCAAAGAAAATCAATAAAATTGTCAGAGATGTTCGATCGGAAAACGTGGACAAAGGCTCGAACCCAGAAAGATTGACTTTTACTGCCTGCAGGAGACGCAGCCATTCATGACAGACGCCTGAATTCTGCAGCCCTCTGCCAAGCTATTTATTGAGAGTATATACAAATTAAAGGACAACCGACGTCCCTTTTTTGTTTCTTAACTGACATCAAGAAAAACGTTTTATAGCATCTAAAATACCCAAAACACGCAGTATGATATTTTTAGTCAAATGCAAAACACCAATAAATATGACTTAAAGTGTCCAAAATCTGCAAAAAAATTGAGCTGCGAATTGGGCATTTTCAGAAAGTCCCGCCCCCAGTTCGTGACGTCACGCCAAGACGTCTTGCATTGCTGGAGAATCAAAACAATGGCTTCAGAATCGGAGAATATGCTTTCTTGTTACACATCCAGTTATGAATATGATTCAAATAGTTCTGAAGAGGAAAGCATACATGTTTGCAATTGATTAAAGAAGTCCTTACGTGTCATTTTGAGGCATCTGGACTGCGATGTAGCGTCCCAGAAAAGAGGCAGAAAATGGCGACCAAGCTCCCTGTGAGGAATTAATCAGCCCGTTTCCACAGGCTGATAAATTCCTTATATGGAGCTTGGTCGCCCTCTTCTGGCTCTTTTTGGTGCAACATGACGTTTTCAGACCAAACAAGCACAGCAAAATGCATTGACGTGATGGAAGGACTGCTACGATGTGTCCTTTTTTTTCAGTCAGGGCCGTTCCTTCAGTGACGTCACGTACGGACTCGTGACCAACTCAAAAACAAGACTTCCGGAATATTCAGCGCGAGTCTTAAAACGTTAAATATAGCGCTATATGCGGTGGAATCTTTGTAAAATACGCTCAGTAGAAGTCATTTAAAGCCATTTTACAAATTATGGACACAACTTGTCCGGAGACGTCGATTGTCCTTTAAGGCTTTTGGGTGCACCTTATACACCGGAATACGTCATCTAACCTGGCTGATGTTGGCAGCATTGTATTTGGCAAGCACAAGTTCAGGAGCATCAGCAGGAAGATGATAGGTATGCTTGAACTTCTCTCCGCTGGATTTGTAGTCTTTCTGCGGTCAAAAGCAGGAAACCTGGTCAAAAAGTGCTAAAAGGTCTTCAAAGAAAGAGTTTTGTGGAAAAAGGGGCCTCACCATGTTGAGAATCTGTGTGTTTGCCTTGACCAGCTCCATATTCATGGAGTCGGCTGGGCTGGTAAATTTGAGGGTGTCCGGGTGCTGTCTGTATTTCTTCTCATCCAAAGCCGCCCCTGCCGCCTTTACCTTCTCCACCTCCAGGGAGCCGATCGGAACCCAACCGATTCCCTTGATGCAGTTTTCGTAATCCTGTTTGTACTGGTACTACAAAACCAAAAGAAGGATTTAGGTCCAGGATTGAATATCTCCAAAAAGCATTGGTAGGATGATTATTTGGTTCGTGGATCTTCGGACCTTCAGTGAAGACCTAATTTACCTCTTAGTCATTGATAGCAATTGATTAATTTTGTTGCCAGGGTTAGGAACTTACATCACTGGTGTTGTAGTTCACGGTACGAGCCCAGTCCAGGTTCAAGGCATCTGGTAACAGGCGGTAGTTGTGTTGGGGCTGCTTGTAGCCAGTGTTGGTCTGCACGGCCGAGGCCTGCTTGGCGTGGACCACGCTCAACATGTCCACCGGCGAGTGGTACTTCAGCTTGACCTTGTGGTAGTCCTTCTTGTAGTTCTTGTCACTCTGGTGCTTGGCTACCTCCATGTAGTGGACCAGTAAGGGGTCATCCTGCAAGCTACGGAAGCCCACGTGATGGCCTCGAGCCTTCTCGTACGCTTTTTTGTACTGTACCTGGAGGTAGGATTGCGGCGTCGTGGTTAGCAAAGAGGGTGGAACTCAAAAAGATGGTTATTTGAGGACATCAAAAGGGCTTTTGATCCAATTAAGAGGACGAAATTGAGAATGGCAGCATGTTAGGTTCGCTAGTCAAAACTAGCCACAAAATCCACACTCGGAGCTTCAGACTTGAGACTTACATCTTCATTCTTTTAGTATTGAAACGATTGAGTTCGAACTGTGAACTTACATCACTGGCGGCGTGTCTGGCAGCTTTGGCGGCGACAATGGGAATGGCATCGGGCTGCAGGTCGTAACCTTTAGCGATGGTGTCCTGCCAGGCGTACTTGTAGTAATTCTGAAATGGCGCACCGCAGACACGATGAGTCCAAATCAAACGTTCCGCCAAGATTTGTGTCTTTTCCTTACTGATAGAGATTAGACAGAATAGAAGTTATCATATTTAAAAGTTTCATGTTATATGCTGAGTGAACATGTGTGACTCGAGTACACAATAGGCCCTCAGTAAAGGCGGAGATGGCCACAGTCAATTTGAGTGAAACAGACACAGCCCAGTGAAACTGTCATCTTCATCTAGTAGATCTGGCCTTGGACAGAATTTAGGACTTGGGAAACTCCTTCGTCACAGGAGGACTTGAAACGCCCTCACAGGAATAGCTCATGAGCCAGTTTACAAATTTATCAGTTCATGGAAAAGACAATGTTTTACAGCTGTTTGTGCTTAGAACTCAAGGGGCATGGTATTCTCATCAAGAAAACTGTGTTTTACTAATGTATCACTTAAATGTGCAGATACTCTCAATAAATAGCTTGGCAGAGGGCTGCAGAATTTGGGTGTCTGTCATAAATAGCTATGTCTCCTACCGGCAGTAAAAGACAGTCTTTCTGTGTTTGAGCCTTTGTCCACAGTGTCCGATCAAACATCTCTGACACTTACGTTGCTGATGTTGTAGGCGTTGCATTTGGCCTGAATGAACTCGGGAAGGTCAGCCGGCAGCGAGTACTTCTGGTGGATGTCCTCCAGACCTTGTTTGTAGAACAGCTATGAAAAAACAACAAAAAACAAAGGACGGGTGAGGAAAGAGTTGACTGAATGAGAGACATGAGAAGGTTTCTTCAGCCGTCATCTGTACTTCTTTGAAGGTGTCGGACGATTCACTTCTTATCCAAGAGGCTTCGTCAGCGAACTAAAATATTTTGCTGGTAGTTTTGGATCTATATATATATATCCCTACTGCCAAGACGTGGCGGTGCTAGACTCTGCTATTATTGGACCCTGCTCTCAGCTTGGGGGGAGCAGAGGACTACTCCCTGCGGCTACACTGATTACTTCTATTGTCCTGACTGATTACTTCCATTGTCCTGCCTGAGTATGGGGTCTACGACTGGCCTAATTGCCCCATTTGATCTGGTATCACCTCACCAGCATAACTAAGCCACTGTTGCCTAAGAAGTCGGTTGTCGGAACGATCCAAATTGAACATCACCCCACCATGGTGATTTAGTGAAGGGTTTTACTGTTTTATGAAAATAGCTTTTTTTTACTCCCCTTTCAAATCATATACAGTAAAGTCTCGTTATATCGATATTCAAGGGAGTCCGAAAAAATATCGATATAACCAGGACTATCGATATATCCGACGCTGTTTGCATGTAATTTTCTCCGTGCGTGCATAGAAATAGTATCGATATAACCGGGACTATCGATATATCCGATATCGATATAACGAGACTTTACTGTGTTTTCTTTCGCGAAGATTTTGAATGAGAGAGAGTTTATCGTAACTCACGTCGCTCCTCTGGAGCTGGTTCACTTTGGCCTGCATCATGACGGGATGGTCGTCGATGGACGTGAAGGGGATGGTGTCAGGGTGCTGTCTGTATTTTTTCTGTACAATAAAAACAAAAACTGGCTCGTGTAAAACTTGTCATGTGGCAGTGTTTTATTCTCTGGATAGTTACTGATCGTAGGACAAACCTCATTCAGAATGTCTGTGGCATACTTGGCCTTTTCCACGTCCAAAGACCCAAATGTCACCCATGGGGTTCCCTTGGTGTAGTTGTTGTAGTCGGACTTATACTCGTTCTGAAGCGTAGAGTCACACATAAGGGGAAAAGTATGAAACATTGAGGCTGTGTCAGCAATGTCAGAGGACATTGACCAAGACAGACTAAAAGATCCAGTAGATGTTTTGTCATCAAGCTTAGTTTGGATCTGACTATACGTTGGTTTGTCCTTTGTGAAATCATAACCGCTGTTCCAAATGAGGTTCCCGACTCACGTCGCTCTGGATGATGTTGGACTTCTTGGCCAGGTCCAGCAGCACGGCATCATGGGGCATGAAGAAGTTAGGGTTGATGCTGCGGTAACCGGCCATGGTGCTGACGGCCTGCGACTTCTTAGCCTGGGTGACGGACATCATGTCCAGAGGTGTGTGGTACTTGGTCTTGATCTTTTCGTAGTCCTTTTTGTATTCTCGCTGCGGGAGAAGAATTCAAGTTAAACAGGAGAGGTTCTGGTTTGACATCAGGGGTTCTCAAACACGGCGCCCAGGGGGTTTAAAAAGTTCGTTTACATCACTCTGGATTTTGGCCACGTGGACAGAGTGCAGGATTTTGGGATCGTCATGAATGCTGAGAGCGCCGACCATCTGACCCTTGTTCTTCTCGTACTCCTTCTTGTATTTCACCTACAAGAAACAGTAAGAAAAAAAATCCTGTAGTTCAATTGTCATACTTTGAAAATTCCCCAAGGGCGCGTTCGTTTGCGTACGTCGCTGGCGATGTTGGTGTGAGCCCGGGCGGCCAAAATGGGGATAGCGTCTTCCTTAATCTCAAATCTCTTGGCTTTGGTTCTCTCCCAGTCATATTTGTAGCAGCTCTGTAAAGAAGACGGCGGTATTCAGAGTATGGTTCTGTCACACGTACATTCATGGTCTGTTGAGGTGGTAGCTTACGTCGCTCAGGTTGAAGGCGTTCACTCTGGATTGGACGAAGAAGGGGTCGTCCGGAGGCAGGCTGTTCTTGTGCTTGGTCTCTTCGTACTGTGACTTGTAGTTGAGCTGTGGGAAGGGCCAAACTCTGATTAAGTTCCAAATTTTGAGAGCAATATGGTTTTTGGAAGAGTTCCCTTTCACAGAGGTATAAAAAAGTAAAAGAGCCTCGAGCATGATCCCTCTCTAAGGGGCTTTAAAGGACAACCGACACCTCCGGACAAGTTGTGTCCATAATTTGTAAAATTGCTTCAAATGACTTCTACTGAGCGAATTTTATAAAGATTCCACCGCATGTAGCGATATTTTATGTTTAAAGACCAGCGCTGAATATTCAGGAAGTCTTGTTTTCGAATTGATGACGATGCCTGACGTGACATCACTGAAGGAACGCCCCTGACTGAGAAAACGACACACAATGCATTTTGGGTACATTGTTTGGTCTGAAAGCTTCGTGTTGATGGCGAAATTCGAAGGAAAAAACATAACGCA
Source organism: Hippocampus bargibanti (assembly GCF_051943395.1). NCBI lineage: Eukaryota > Metazoa > Chordata > Actinopteri > Syngnathiformes > Syngnathidae > Hippocampus > Hippocampus bargibanti. The sequence continues at coordinate 3,623,186 of NC_142741.1, read as the reverse complement.
ATGGTGAATGGTTGTGTGTTGCACCAAGACTACTATTTGATACTAGTTGACACAAATTCCCAGCAGACAAATCAGCCCATTTCTAATGGATCTTGGGCGCCATCTTGTGCATTTTCTGTGACGCTACATTGGAGTCCTGACGGCTGGAATTGATACAGGAGGACTTCTTTAATTGAGTGCAAACATTTATGCTTTCCTCTTCGGAACTATTTGAATCATATTCATAACTGGATGAGCAACAAGAAAGCATCTTCTCCGAATCTGAAGCCATTGTTTTGATTCTAGAGCAAGGCAAGACGTCCTGGCGTAACGTCACGAACAAGGGCGTTGTTGTGGCACCTTCTGAAACTCGGCATCTCCGGGGTAATTTTGAAGTCGTTTTGGGACACTTTAACTCATTTTTATTGGTGCATTTGACTAAAAATGTCAGCCTGTGCGTTTTGGGTATTTTAGATGCTATAAAATGTTTTTCTGATGTCAGTTAGGAAACAAAAAAAAATGGTGTCGGTTGTCTTTAAAGACTAAAAAAGGAAGCAATGCCTTTGGTTTCCCTAAATCAGGGGTGTCAAAGTAATTTTTTGCCGCGGGCCACATTGTAGTTATGGTTTCCTCTCGAGGGCCGTTATGAATTTGGGGAACCCATTAGAATGTTTAAATCCCTTCAAATATTACATATAGAGCACACAGCAAATTAATGAATAACTCGTTTTCAAATCTGAAGTCAAGAATAATGACTTTTATTGTGGTTGACATCCAAAAATATGAAATTTTGGCTCAGATTTTAGCAATCATCATGGAATTTAACAAGTTTGATTTGCTTTCGCGGGCCGAAAAAAATGATGTGGCGGGCCGGATTTGGCCCGCGGGCCTTGACTTTGACACCTGTGCCCTAAATTCATGTGTTTGAATGAACAGCGTTAAAAAAATCATCGTTTATTCATTTTAGAGTTTGACAAATAATAAGAGATCTTATTATTTGTCTTCAAATCTTTAAATGGCCTTCATACTCCACCCCTACATACCTTACCGACGCCTCAGGTCTGCTGACTAGACATGATTCGCCAAAAACTGAACGAGCCCCCTCCCCCCTCTGTGCCAATCTTTAAAACCCGTCACATAACTCACTTACTCTTTGGCATTCAACTCCGCATGATTCCGACTTGATCTTGGTTTCACTCCTTGGTGCTTTCTACTATCTTTGTGACTGCTTTATTTCCTGTATATAATAGCTGTCCACGTTAAGCGCTTTGTGCCAGCTTCAGCTGTTGTTAAAGCGCTATATCAATCGATATGTATTGTATTGTATTGTATATTATTGTATCATTCAATCATGATCCCCTTGTATATTTTGGATGCTCTCACTCCGGTCACTTATTTTTACTCCCGCAAGAGGGCAGGACTATGACGGTGGACTTTGATTGGCCCGTCTCACTGCCTCTATTCCAAGTTTGCTATATTTACTTCATAAGCCAGACGGCTCTCGGGTTTCCTACTTCTGCGACTTGGCTAGTAGAAAGGGAAAGTGTACAGAATCTAGACTTGGGCTGTTTGGGCAATTCGCTATTCGAACACATTTTAAACATATTTTCTACTTCCTTAGACATCGCTTTTATTATCTCGGACTTCCTGTCATGATGTCACATTCTGTCTGTCTTTACATCATTTTATTATCTCGGACTTCCTGTCATGATGTCACATTCTGTCTGTCTTTACATCATTTTATTATCTCGGACTTCCTGTCATGATGTCACATTCTGTCCGTCTTTACATCGTTTTATTATCTCGGACTTCCTGTCATGATGTCACATTCTGTCTGTCTTTACATCATTTTATTATCTCGGACTTCATGTCATGACATCACATCCTGTCCGTCTTTACAAAAAGCGCTCCCAACCGGCCCCTCCCTCTCTTCTCTCGGGGTAGGCAGTTATATTTTGTGCCGTTCCAAAGATTAAAGAATCTTTTTGTTTTTACTTTTGATTCCTGCTTCATTAATAATGACGCTAACATGGGGTGTGTCATACGTACGTCACTCAGCTGTTTGGCGTTGATGGCCGCCTGGACTAAAACCGGCGAGTCGGTCACTTGTGTGAATTTCACTTTGTCCGGATGCTGCCGGTAAACATTCTGCGAAAACATAGAAAAATTAGCGTTAAGAAATCTGCCATGTAATAACAATACAATAAGACATATAATAATAGAATAACAATATAATAAGACTATAATAACAATATAATAAGACATTTCATTTATAAGCACCTTTCAAAACTCTCAAGGTCTCTTTACAGTCACAGGATAAAGTTTTTCTGTGGGTGAGCAGCAGCAGCCACATGCGCCAGCGTTCACTCAACCCCAAAGTAACTCAAATAGATAGAAAGCCAGCTAGCTAGCTAATGGATAGGAAATAAATAGCTAATAGATAGCCAGATAGACAACAGCTAGCAAACTAGACAGCTTACAGCCAGTCAGCTAGACAGCTAATAGCTAGCCAGCTAGCTAATGGATAGAATGTCAACACAAGTCTCCATTTTCCTTTCTAATGACAAACACCAAAATACAAATAGCAGAATAGTATAATGTGTAGCATTTTCTCCATTTTTATTAGCTCAAAAATATTCCAGGATTTGAGCCAGCGTACACTCAACCCCAAAGTAACTCAAATAGATAGAAAGCTAGCTACCAAGCTCATGGATAGGAAATAAATAGCTAATAGATAGCCAGATAGATAAGAGCTAGCTAGCTAGACAGCTTACAGCCAGTCAGCTAATAACTAGCTAATGGATAGAATGTCAACACAAGTCAGATTTCTCCATTTTTCTTTAAGATTACAAACACCAAACTAGAAATAGCAGAATAGTATAATGTGTAGCATTTCCTCCATTTTTATCAGCTCAAAAATATTCCAGAATTTTATCAGAGTTTATCCCAATAAATAGTATGACCCAGGAAATGATTCCATTTCAATTGTTTCCGATTGGGATTTCTTTAAAGGACAGCCGACATCACTTTTTTGTTTCCTAACTGACATCAGAAAAACGTTTTATAGCATCTACAATACCCGAAAGCCTGTTTCCACAGGCTGATTAATTCCTTACACGGAGCTTTGTCGCCCTCTTCTGCCTCTTTTTGGTGCTACACAAAGTTTTCAGACCAAACAAGTACAGCAAAATGCATTGACGTGATGGAAGGACTGCTACAATGTGTCCTTTTTTTCGGTCAGGGGCGTTCCTTCAGTGACGTCACGTACAGACTCGTCAGCGACTCAAAAACAAGACTTCCGGAATATTCAGCGCGAGTCTTAAAATATAGCTATATGCGGTGGAATGTCAAATACGCTCAGTAGAAGTCATTTGAAGACATTTTACAAATTATGGACACAACTTGTCCGGAGATGTCGGTTGTCCTTTAACAGAATTAACTAAATCCCGAAGTCCAATTTTTTTTTTGCTTACATCCTTGCAATCATCCAGCTTCTTGATGGCTTCGTACTCGGCCGTGATGGTTTGAGGGAAGAAACACTGCGTTTTCATGTCTTCGTAGTCGGCTTTGTACAGTTTCTGTGAAAACACGAGGATGCAACAATGAGAAGTTGAGATTTTTGCAAAGGAGTCAGCGAATAGATTGTGAAAGGGAATAAACGGCAATAAATGGAACCTCTTTCTTTAGCTCCTCCACTTGTTGGCAGTGGAGCATGTAAACGTCCTCGTAGCTGCCCAGGTAGTGACCCTTAATTTCGTTGTCGTACTTTTCTTTGTAGCACTTCTGCAGAAGGATAAAGGTGGTGATTTATTCAAGAGCAGTTATGGATCCTTGAAGGAATTTGTGAAACTGCAAGAGTGAGTGCTACGATGTGAAAGTTGCTATTATTGTTTGTTATTGTGAGAATATCATAAATTGAATATTACATCATTACAAATATGATTTCACGACAAAGGAAAAAGTTAGATTTTCAGAGAAATCAATTTTGATACTGGGAGTATGTCTGTGTGATTATCATAATATCATAATATGAGAAAAGAATTAGAGTATGAGAGTTTTTTTCCTTACAAGAACAACAAACATTTAACCCAGTTTTTTTTTCATAAATTGCAATGTTGTAATTTTAATGCAGTTTTAAATGTTTTGTTATTTTGAAAAATGTTGCCATTTAAAATCTCACAAATTCGAAAGAAATTAATTCTAATAATTAATTCAAATATGTTCAAATGGAGTGTATAATTAACAATAATATAATTTTACAAACATAAGCTCTCTTTTTGCTATTTAGCTGGCTATTTATCTAGCAAGCTAGCTCTCTATTTGCTATCTAGCTGGCTAGCTCTCTATTTGCCATCTAGCTGGCTAGCTCTCTATTTGCTATCTAGCTTGCTAGCTCTCTATTTGCCATCAAGCTGGCTAGCTCTCTATTTGCTATCTAGCTGGCTAGCTCTCTATTTGCTATCGAGCTGGCTAGCCGTCTATTTGCTATCTAGCTGGCTAGCTCTCTATTTGCTATCTAGCTGGCTAGCTCTCTATTTGCCATCTAGCTGGCTAGCTCTCTATTTGCTATCTAGCTGGCTAGCTCTCTATTTGCTATCTAGCTGGCTAGCTCTCTATTTGCTATCTAGCTGGCTCGCTCTCTATTTGCTATCAAGCTTGCTAGCTCTCTATTTGCTATCTAGTTGGCTCGCTCTCTATTTCCTATCTAGCTTGCTAGCTCTCTATTTGCTATCTAGCTTGCTAGCTCTCTATTTGCTATCTAGCTTGCTATCCATCCATCCATCCATCTGTCTGTCTAGCTATTAGCTATCTATTAGCTAGCGAGCTACCTTTCTATCTATTTGAGTTACTATCGTGTTGAGTGAACGCTGGCCCGTGTGACTGCCGCTGCTCACCCACAGAAAAACTGTGACTGTAAAGTGACCTTAAGAGTTTTGAAAGGTGCTGATAAATAAAATGTATTATTATTATGATTATGATTGGTATTATGATCATTATGATTATTATGATGATGCTGATGATGATTATGATGATTATTATTATTATCTAATGACAATATAGTTATATTGAATGTTTTAAAATAGCACTCTGTATACAAACATAATTTTAATTCCCAAATAATTGCCATTTAATGAGAATGGAATTGTGATACTGTAATAATAATAATAATAATAATAATAATTTCTTACATCCGTAAACTGTTTGAGAACTGAGTCCATTTGGAACTTGGGCGTTTCGCAATAGTTGATGCTGAATCCTCGGGACTTCTCGTAGTTGTCCTTGTACACTTTCTGCAAGACCACCCCAAAAAAAAAAAAAAAAAAGAAACAAAACAAAAAATAAAACTCAATTATTTTGCTTCTTAAAAGGAGGATTCACCCTCTAAGTGTAACACGTACGTCACTGAGGATGGTCCCGGCGTATCGGAGCTGCCTGAGTCGCGGGTTCTCGGTGGCTGGCAGCGTGTTATAGTCCGACTGGGCCTTGGTCTCCTCGTAATCCTTTTTGTACCGGACCTGGAGCAAAACACGATGATGTCATTGTTTGACGAAAAAGTTTCATTTGGATCGCATAGACGATTGCGAAAATCGATGGGTGGTGGTGACTCACGTCGCTGGCAGAGGCGCCCGCTTTTTTATGGGTGTCGTAGACGGGCGTGTCGGTTTGCATGAAGTAGATTTGGTCTTTGGTGTCCTTGTGCTTTTGTGTGTATTTCCTCTGTAAGGGAAAGAAGTGAAGATTGGTGCTAGCGTATGTCTGCATCTTGTACTTGCTGTGTATTCATCCATCCAAAAATGATGGAAATTACAGAAAGAATGACAATTTAGAATTTGAAAAAAAAGCATTTTTATCAAGAAAATAACATTTAAGAAATGCTTTTGAATAAAATTTAAAGGACAACCGACAAATTTGGAAAGAGGAAGGAAGGTCAAAAAGGCATCTGTGTATCTTACATTGCTGAGGTTGTCCATGGCTGCCCTGGCCATGGCCACGTCAAAATATGGCGTCTCGCACCATTGACCCTTCACGTCTTGGTTATACGCCTCCCTGTACTTCAGCTAAAGTCAAACAAAGAACACATCCTAACATCAGTATCATATATTGTGAGGATATATATATATATATATATATATAGCTACATAACTATATAGCTATATACAGTGATACCTTGGCTTACGAACTTAATTAGTTCCCAGACACAGTGTGTAGGGCGAAAAGTGTGTATCCCAAGAATTAATTTCCCATAGGAAACCATGAAAATGAGAATAATCCGTTCCCAGGTCCCCATAAAACATAATTTTCTACTTTCTAATTTTCTAAGCCTTAAAACTACACACAATATACCTTATTTTACATATAATAAATGTGCTATGGTATTATAATGAAATAAATAAACTGTACTACAGTAAAGTCTCGTTATATCGATATTCAAGGGAGTCCGAAAAAATATCGATATAACCGGGACTATCAATATATCCGACCCTGTTTGCATGTAATTTTCTCCGTGCGTGCATAGAAATAGTATCGATATAACCGGGACTATCGATATATCCGATATCGATATAACGAGACTTTACTGTATATAGTAAAGTCGTTTTATTGACCTTTGTCAGAATCAGAATCATCTTTATTGCCAAGTATGTAGAACACACAAGGAATTTGTTTCCGGTTGTGATGGTCGTTGATGGCTTGATAGAATGAAGTGGCCAGTTTCATCAGCATTAAACACTTGATGAGGAACGTAACCTTCTTTCACCATCTTGAGGAATGATCCCTTGTAGGTGTTTTCTCTGCCATAATTTTACCTAGTTCCTCATCAATTGTGTTCTGTTTAGCTGGGTTGATAGCTTTTTGCATCAAGTGTACAGATGGCTTGTGCGGGTTGTTTATGGAGCCTGATTGATGGGATATTTTAACCTTGCAGTCTACACTCTGCCTTTGAACTATCAAAGTAAAAACTCTCACTGCCGTCTGCCTGTCGCTTTAATGTTTAAACCACCTCCCCTCACTGCTGCGTTCTTCACCAATCACGTGGCTTTAATCGAAGACTGGGGGCGGGGAATAAAGGACAAAAAGAGTCGGCTGCCATTTTGTTGTTAGAAGAACATGCTCGTTCGCGAACGACATCACTCATTGAGGCAACTCCGTGTACGAAAAAAGTTCATATGCCAAGGTAAAGTTTTAATAAATTTAACGTTTGTAAACCGAAAAGTTCGTAAGCCAAGGGGTTCGTAAACCGAGGTATCACTGTAGCTAGATAGCTAGATCGATAGAAAGTTGTGGTTACATCGCTGCGCTGATCCGCGGCTATCTTGGCCAGCTCCACCTCAGGAGGGTCAGCCAAGCTGGTGAACTTGGTCAGGCGCTTCTCGTGCCCTTTCTTGTACTGGACCTGAAATTAGCGCCCTCAGAACATCAGCGAAAAACAAATCTCAGTGGAAGCAAAATATTTGGTGGCGATGGACTTACGTCGCTGAGCGCCTCCTGAGCCTTGGCCACACGACGCAGTTCCAAACTGTCTGTGTACGGACAGAACATGGTCTTTTCTTCGTCCCAGTCCTCCGTGTACAGTTTCTACAACGCCACAATCCAAACGCACATCATGAAAATACACATTAATGATTGAAATACAATGTTATCAAAATATAAAAATATATATATATAAGTCTGACTTTGCTGTAGTTGGCAGCATTCTTAACAGCCAACACCAGTTCTGGGGCATCTGGAGGCAGAAGGTACTTGTCCTTGATCTCATCCCACTTCTGCCGGTAGAGAACCTGCACAGGTGAGAATGTGGGTTAATGGCAGTTTCTGTGATGCTCCCTTTCTTTGAATTGCGCTCAACGGACCCACCTTGCTGATGAGGTCCGACACCTGCTTGACATGGGCGATCTCTTGTGCTTCGCCGTCATACAAGCTGCCCGTTTTGGACTTGTTGCCTTCCATGCGGTATTTGATCTGTGGAGGAAGTCAATCGTCCACCATAAATTCATAGGACTGTTGGAATGGGCTCACCAAATTGTGTTGTTTAGCATTCAATTTTTCTGCAACGTCGTAAGCAACTGCAGCAACGACTGAAACACCCACAACAATAATAACAGCAAATGACAGAAATAATAGCAACAACGAAAGCAATGAAGAGGACAGCGGCCATTTTTCAACGTACCTCACTGAGCTGCTCCTGAGCCTTGCGGATGCGAACCATCTCGGGTGTATCCGTGGTGACAAATGGAGGATTCCCCCTGGACTTATCGTAGGCCTGCCGATATTTGTTCTGCGTGACGGATCAAAATACAAGCGATGAGAGGACGCAAAGGAATTGTGAAGAAGAAGAAGAAGAACAAGAAGAAGAACAAGAACAACAACAACAACAACAAGAAGAACAATAACAAGAAGAACAAGAACAAGGAGGAGAAGAAGAAGAAGAAGAAGAAGAAGAACAACAACAACAAGAACAAGGAGAAGAAGAAGAATAACAAAGAGAACAAGAACAAAGAGAACAAGAACAAGGAGAACAAGAACAAGGAGAAGAAGAAGAAGAAGAAGAAGAAGAAGAAGAAGAAGAAGAAGAAGAAGAAGAAGGACAAGAACAAGAAGAACTAGAACAAGAAGAACAAGAACAAGAAGAAAAACAAGAAGAAGAAGAAGAAGAAGAAGAACAAGAACAAGAACAAGAAGAACAAGAACAAGGAGGAGAGGAAGAAGAAGAAGAAGAAGAAGAACAAGAAGAAGAAGAACAAGAACAAGGAGAACAAGAACAAGAAGAAGAAGAAGAAGAAGAAGAAGAAGAAGAAGAAGAAGAAGAAGAACAAGAAGAAGAAGAACAGAAACAAGAAGAAGAACAATAACAACAAAAAGAAGAAAAACAAGAACAAGAAGAACAAGAACAAGAAGAAAAAGAAGAACAAGAAAAAGAAGAACAAGAACAAGCAGACCAAGAATAAGGAGAAGAAGAACAAGAACAAGAAGAACAACAAGAAGAAGAACAACAACAAGAAGAACAAGAACAAGGAAGAGAAGAAGAAGAAGAAGAAGAAGAAGAAGAAGAAGAAGAACAAGGAGAACAAGAATAACAAAGAGAACAAGAACAAAGAGAACAAGAACAAGGAGAACAAGAACAAGGAGAAGAAGAACAAGGAGAAGAAGAAGTAGGACAAGAACAAGAAGAACAAGAAGAAGAAGAAGAAGAACAAGAACAAGAAGAACAAGAAGAAGAACAAGAACAATAACAAGAAGAAAAACAAGAAGAACAAGAACAAGAAGAAGAAGAACAAGAACAAGAAGAAAAAGAAGAACAAGAACAAGGAGGAGAAGAAGAAGAAGAAGAAGAAGAAGAAGAAGATGAAGAAGAACAAGGAGACCAAGAATAAGGAGAAGAAGAACAAGAAGAACAAGAAGAAGAACAAGTAGAACAAGAAGAAAAAGAAGAACAAGAACAAGGAGACCAAGAATAAGGAGAAGAAGAACAAGAAGAAGAACAAGTAGAACAAGAAGAACAAGAAGAACAAGAACAAGAACAACAAGAACAAGAAAATGAAGAGAGGCAAGATGGCGACTCACGTGGCTGAACTGGTCCAACATCTTCTGGCTGTGTTCCAGATACGGGGTCATGAACTTGGACGTGTCCACTTTGACCTTCTTCACCACCTTCCTGCTGGGCAAGTCCGACTGGTGGAAGGATAAATGCAAGTCATAAAATCACACTTGTGTCGCTCGCACGCTTGGCTGTCACTCAAAATAAATACAATACAGTGATACCTCAGCTTACGAACACTTTACGAACTTTTCGCCTTACGAACATTACATTTGCGAGAATATAATCTTGGCATACGAACTAGTTTTCGGTGGACGGATCAAATCACACAGCACCACAGTGCTTGGCGGACTAGTTTTCTTCACCTGCTTCCTTTGAGTGCAGACGTAGTTTATTTTCGAGTGGAGTACTTTTGCTATTATGGGACCAAAAAAAGACCCCACCACAGGCTAGTGTTCAGCCGAAGAGAACACAAAAGAAAATTACGGCCGAGCAGAAGAAGGAGCTCATCAAAAAAAACACGAACGAGGTGTGTGTTTGTGTGACTTAGCATCCCAGTAGCAGTACGCTAAGTCGACCATTGCTACGTGTGGCTAAGGGTGTTTCTGTGTTGTCTAAGCAACATCTCAGGGAATAGAAGATGTTGAAAAACTTCTGTTGATTTGGATTAACGAAAAGCAGCTAGCAGGGGAAAGTGTGAGTGAGCGTATTGCCGAGAAAGCACGGCAACTTCACTCGGTTATAATCAAGAGGCAACTACATCAACGACCATCACAAAGGTAAATAAAATGACTTTATTATACGGTACAGTTTATTTCTTTAATTACAATACAATAGCACATTTATTATACATAAAATAAGGTATAGTTTGTGTAGTTTTAAAGGACAAACGACGCTTCTGTTGTGTCCATAGTTTGTAAAATCACTTCAAATGACTTCCACAGAGCGTATTTTACCAAGATTCCACGGCATATAGCTATATTTTACGTTTTAAGACTTGTTGATGACAGACAATGCCTGACGTGACGTCACGTCAGGAACGCCCCTGACCGAGAAAGCGACACACGATGCATTTTGGGTAATTTGTTTGGTCTGAAAATTTCGTGTTAATGGCGAAATTAGAAGGGAAACACATAAATAACGCGATGGTGAATGGTTGTGTGTTGCACCAAGACTACTATTTGATACTAGTTGACACAAATTCCCAGGAGACAAATCAGCCCATTTCTAACGGAGCTTGGGCGCCATCTTGTGCATTTTCTGGGACGCTACATTGGAGTCCTGACGGATCGAATTGATACCGGAGGACTCCTTTAATCGATTGCAAACATTTATGCTTTCCTCTTCAGAACTAATTTAGTAGAAAATTATGTTTTATAGGGATCTGGGAACGCATTATTCTCATTTTTAATGGTTTCTTATGGGAAATAAATGTTTGGCAGACAAACTATTCGCCTTACACACACTTTCTGGGAAACAAATGAAGTTTGTAAGCTGAGGTATCACTGTACAAAGCGTGACGGGCCGCTAGGTAGGTCGTACGTGTCATTTACCTGCTGCTCGTGGTGATGAGGTTGATGATGATGATGATGATGAGCGTGGTGTTCTTGAGTGACGTGTGTCGTCGTTGTCGTCATCTGGTCAACAGATCGCACAAAATCAGACAAAAAAAACTTGCACGGCATGGAAGAAGAAACACTTTGCATGAGGGCCGAATTATACTCAGTTCTGGTATCCCGAAAGCGCTAATACGGAATACTGGCATTGGTATGGCGCTAATTCACAATTGGTTCAGTGCAAAAGAGCAAAAGACAAATAATGGTTTTATTTAATGCCTTGGGGAACAAAAAAAAGGCTTGTGATGGCTTCTGAGTAAAAAAAAAAACAATAGAATTGTTACCTCTTTAAAAAATAATAATAATAATAAAAAAATATCAATATTTCTTGTAAACTCTTCGAAGTAATCAATCATTGGTTGTGACCTAAAGAAAATCTGGAATTTTAATTTCTGAGAAATATCAGGTCTGATTTTGAGTTCACAGAAAGAAAAAAAAAACAATGGAATTACTCCATGAAAAATCAGGTTGGATTGAATCTCATTTTAAAGGACAACCGACGCCTCCGGACAAGTTGTGTCCATAATTAGTAAAATCACTTTCAAATGATATAGCTATATTTTACGTTTTAAGACTCGCACTGAATATTCAGGAAGTCTTGTTTTTGAGTTGGTGACAAGTCCTCACGTTACGTCACTGAAGGAACACCCCTGACCGAAAAAAGGATACATTGTAGCAGTCCTTCCGTCACGTCAATGCATTTTGCTGTACTTTGTTTGGTCTGAAAACTTCGTGTAGCACCAAAAAGAGGCAGAAGAGGGCGACAAAGCTCCGTGTAAGGAATTAATCAGTCGGTGGAAACTGGCTGATTAATTCCTTACACGGAGCTTTGTCGCCATTTTCTGCCTCTTTTTGGTGCTACATTTCCCGCCCCCAGATACCTCAAAATGGCACGGAATAAATTATTTAATCGATTGCAAACATGTATGCTTTCCTCTTCAGAACTATTTGAATCATATTCATAACTGGATGAGTAACAAGAAAGCATATTCTCCGAATCTGAAGCCATTGTTTTGATTCTCCAGCAAGGCAAGACGTCTTGGGGTGACACCACGAACAAGGGGGCGGGACCTTCTGAAACTGGCCACTTCCGGGTTCATTTTTTTTTTTGTGCAGATTTTATACACTTTAAGTCATTTTTATTGGTGTTTTGCATTTGACTAAAAATATCATAGTGCGTGTTTTGGGTATTTTAGATGCTATAAAACGTTTTTTTCAGTTAGGAAACAAAAAAATTGGTGTCGGTTGTCCTTTAAAGGCTAATCCAATCCAATCAAGCCGAGTGATATTATAAAAACATTGGGGGATTTTTTTTTTTTTTTTAAATAAGTCGGCAATGTCATACCGCACAGATGATAGAGGACGCTAACTTTAACAGTCTTTTGAATTGGAGCCAGTTCGCCTCGCCTCATCTCACCGAAACGGAATCCCGCTGCCACAAAGTCACTATTCATAGGACTTATGCAGAGAGACGGCCCCTTTTGTCCTGAACCGAAACAATTTTCTGATTTTTGTTTTCTGCTTACCTCATCCAAAACTTCTTCTTCCTCTTCCTCCTCCTCTTCTTCTTCTTCCTCTTCATAATCCTCCTCCTCCACCACCACTTCTTCCTCTTCTACTTCCATTTCTTCCCCTTCCACCACTTCCTCGTATTCCTCCTCCCATTCCTCCACGTACTCCACGATACGTTGCGACATCTTGAGACCCCTTCAGAGGCTCTACGCAAAGAAGATCTTTCAGGATTTTGACTTGGATACCGGCGGTTATATTACAAGGGGCCAGAAAGGTACCACAGAAAGATTCCCGCGGTGTCTTCTTGAGTCCGCAAGTCCATCCACTAGAGTCCTTTAATGAAAATGTTTCTTTTGTTTCGACCTAAAAAAAACAAGTGTGAGGGTGAGTGAAGGAGTCAAGGTATGTATCCTGAACTCCCACCCACTATATGACGAGAGGTGACAGCTGCAGCCTCAGATATTTCACATGTAAACCAACGCCGCAACCCGATTGGGAGGCCGGCACGGGCGAACCGTGATGCCATCCCTTCTGAGGCGCCGGTTTAAATATAGGACTCACTTTTTTTATAGCATGACAAAACAAAAATTCGAATTTTGGGCTATTTTGAATGAAAACCACAAGATAAAACTGTTAGTTCTGACCCATCAAATGTCACCATTTGAGTTCAGTACATGATCAGGTTCAGAACCAGATGGTTCTACTGGATTAGTCCAAAAACCATGCAGACTAGAAAGATAAACCCTAAATATGCTTCATTTTTACATTTTTTTTTTTCGCTTACCAGGTAGTGTTTTTTAATTGTCTCCCAAAAGCCGCCAAAGCCTCCCCCCCAAGCTTCCTTCCAGAGAAACGCAGGGTGACAGAGTCACAGCTGAGGCTACTTCTAACCAGGTAGTCATGTGGTGCTTGCGGCCAATAGCAAAACGGGGGCGCTCGGGTTTCAAACACTAAATATACCTAAAGAGATCTCCTTTGGGGAAGAGCAGCTGTTCGGAAGCCGAATGCATCAGCAAAGCAAAAAAAAAAAAAAAAAAAAAAAAAACGTTGACGGATTGGGTTGTTGATAAAATGCTTTTAAAGGACAACCGATATTACTTTGTTTGTTTCCTGACACCAGAAAAACGTTTTATAGCATCTAAAATACCTAAAAAATGCACAATATTTTCAGTCAAATGCAAAACACCAATAAAAATGAGTTAACGTGTCCCAAAACTACTTCAAAATGACCCCGGAAGTTGCAAGTTTCAGAAGGTCCCGCCCCCTTGTTCGTGACGTCACGCCAGGACATCTTCGCCTTGCTCTAGAATCAAAACAATGGCTTCAGATTCGGAGAAGATGCTTTCTTGTTACTCATCCAGTTATGAATATGATTCAAATACAGTAAAGTCTCGTTATATCGATATTCAAGGGAGTCCGAAAAAATATCGATATAACCGGGACTATCGATATATCCGACCCCGTTTGCATGTAATTTTCTCCGTGCGTGCATAGAAATAGTATCGATATAACCGGGACTATCGATATATCCGATATCGATATAACGAGACTTTACTGTAGTTCCGAAGAGGAAAGCATAAATGTTTTCCAATCGATTAAAGAAGTACTTGCGTATAAATTCGAGCCATCAGGACTCCAATGTAGCGTCCCAGAAAATACACAAGATGGCGCCCAAGCTCCGTTGGAAATGGGCTGATTTGTCTGCTGGAAATTTGTGTCAACTAGTATCAAATAGTAGTCTTGGTGCAACACACAACCATTCACCATTGCGTTATTTGTGTTTTCCTTCTAATTTTGCCATAAACACGAAGTTTTCAGACCAAACAAAGTACCCAAAATGCATTGGGTGTAGCTTTCTCGGTCAGGGGCGTTCCTTCAGTGACGTCACGTACGGACTCGTCACCAACTCAAAAACAAGACTTCCTGAATATTCAGCGCAAGTCTTAAAAAGTAAAATATAGCTATATGCGGTGGAATCTTTGTAAAATACGCTCAGTAGAAGTCATTTGAAGTGATTTTACAAATTATGGACACAACTTGTCCGGAGGTGTCGGTTGTCCTTTAAGAGATTTTGAGAAGGTCTCAGGAGGTGGTATAGAAAGTCATAGGTTGGTGCAGGTCCAGTTAGTTACAGAATCCGTGGAAGCCGCCCCGCCGGAATCCAATCTGGAATGAGGTCAGATGGACGCCAAGATCCCAAATTACGTCACAGGATAAAATAAAAGACTCCACCGAGGCGTTATTAAACCATTTAGCACATGTGAATTCAACGTGAGAATAACATGAACACATGATACCATCATCATAATAACATATCAAATGTGTTCACGTGCTGAAAAAGAAAACGGTAATAAGATCTTACATGGCACATTCTGATGAGATGGACGCGTTGTGGAATCTGGATCTGATCTGGATTAAACTCGATTCCAAGGGTTCCACCCCAGCCTTACATTTTTATAGAAACAGAGCATGATATGATATAATCTATCTATCTGATAAACATTTGCTATCCAGCTAGCAGATAGCTAGCTAGATATCTAGTTATCTAGCTGCTAGCTATAAAATGTTATTCATCTATCTACCTATCTGATAAACATTTGCTAACCAGCTAGCAGTTAGCTAGCTAGATATCTAGTTATCTAGCTGCTAGCTATAAAATATTATTCATCTATCTACCTATCTGATAAACATTTGCTATCCAGCTAGCTGATAGCTACCAAATATCTAGTTATCTAGCTGCTAGCTATAAAATGTTATTCATCTATCTATCTATCTATCTATCTATCTATCTGATAAACATTTGCTATCCAGCTAGCTGATAGCTAGCTAGATATCTAGTTATCTAGCTGCTAGCTATAAAATGTTATTCATCTATCTACCCATCTATCCATCTATATGATAAACATTTGCTATCCAGCTAGCTGATAGCTAGCTAGATATCTAGTTATCTAGCTGCTAGCTATAAAATGTTATTCATCTATCTATCTATATGATAAACATTTGCTATCCAGCTAGCTGATAGCTAGCTAGATATCTAGTTATCTAGATGCTAGCTATAAAACGTTATTCATCTATCTATCTGATAAACATTTGCCATCCAGCTAGCTGATAGCTACCAAATATCTAGTTATCTAGCTGCTAGCTATAAAACGTTATTCATCTATCTGATAAACATTTGCCATCCAGCTAGCTGATAGCTACCAAATATCTAGTTATCTAGCTGCTAGCCATAAAATGTTATTCATCTATCTACCCATCTATCCATCTATATGATAAACATTTGCCTCAGGAAGGTTCAAGAAGAGTCCGGTTGCCATTTTGAATGAATCTTGAGTAACTAGTTAGATAGCCAGCCAGTGGGTAGCTAACAGATAGCAAATAGATATCTAGATAGCCAGCCAGTGGGTAGATAACAGATAGCAAATAGATAGCTATCTAGATAGCCAGCCAGATAACTATCTAGATAGCCAGCCAGATAGCTAGCTAATAGATAGCAAATAGATATCTAGATAGCTAGCTAGACATCTAGATAGCCAGCCAGTGGGTAGCTAAAAGATAGCAAATAGATAGCTAGCTAGATAGCCAGCCAGATAGCTAGCTAGATAGCCAGCCAGTAGGTAGCTAACAGATAGCTAGATAGATATCCAACAAGATAGCTAGCGAGATACATAGCTAGATAGCCAGAAAGTGGTTAGATAACAGATAGGAAATAGATAGCTAGCTAGATAGCCAGCCAGTAGGTAGCTAACAGATAGCAAATAGATATCTAGATAGCCAGCCAGTGGGTAGATAACAGATAGCTATCTAGATAGCCAGCCAGATAGCTAGCTAGATAGCCAGCCAGTAGGTAGCTAACAGATAGCAAATAGATATCTAGATAGATAGCTAGCTAGACATCTAGATAGCCAGCCAGTGGGTAGCTAAAAGATAGCAAATAGATAGCTAGCTAGATAGCCAGCCAGATAGCCAGCCAGTAGGTAGCTAACAGATAGCTAGATAGATATCCAACAAGATAGCTAACGAGATACATAGCTAGATAGCCAGAAAGTGGTTAGATAACAGATAGCAAATAGATAGCTATCTAGATAGCCAGCCAGATAGCTAGCTAGATAGCCAGCCAGTAGGTAGCTAATAGATAGCAAATAGATATCTAGATAGATAGCTAGCTAGACATCTCGAGAGCCAGCCAGTGGGTAGCTAAAAGATAGCAAATAGATAGCTAGCTAGATAGCCAGCCAGTAGGTAGCTAACAGATAGCTAGATAGATATCCAACAAGATAGCTAGCGAGATACATAGCTAGATAGCCAGAAAGTGGTTAGATAACAGATAGCAAATAGATAGCTAGCTAGATAGCCAGCCAGTAGCGGACGCATTTAACACGTGTGAAATGTCATTTTCTGGAATAAATACAGTAGTTCACATTCACCTGATCGACTGAGATTGAACTGACTGAAAATATCGTTTGTATTTGTATTTACAAACTCCAATAAACAGTTTATTTCGCATCAGGATTAAATGAGTTAAATTCTTTATTTTATTTTTTTATGTGTCGGTGGAAAAACAAGGGTGGTAACCACTAGAGAGCTGATGAGAGGACCAAAACAAAACAGTGATGACTGTTAATGTTATTATTATTATTATTATTATTATTATTATTTGCAGGTGATGTCAGAAGCCCAAAATGAAACAGATTAGTCAGGCGACAACAGGTGGGATGGGTCACTGCTGTTTTGGGGCTACGTTTCCATAGCAACACGCTCGTCCTCCTGGAGGAGGCTGACATCTTGCCTGGGGGGTGCGGGGGTATAAACTAATCGTGACAGACGGCTAAGCCTATGGGAGCTAGCGGGCACCTGTAAAGTGACCTTTACAACGACGCTTGGACTACAAGGAACAATGCGGTCAGGAGCGCAGTTGTAGCTAGGGGGGGTATTAGCTATCGAGCTACATATTTATTAGCTATCTGGCTGGCTCATTAGCTATCTAGCTAGCTATATAGCTGGATAGCTAGTTATTAGCTAGTTAGCTAGCTTTCTATCTACTTGAGTTATTTCGGGTTGTGAACGCTGGCGTGTGTGGCTGCCGCTGCTCACCCACAAAAAAAAAAAAAACTTATCCTGTGACTGTAAAGTGAGCTTGAGAGTTTGGAAAGGTGCTTATAAATGAAATTATTAATGGATTTTCTGGCCTGGCTGACCTTGTGATGTTGACTTGAGTTTTATGTTGCAAACGGCTGCAATTTTTCTGCGTGACAATCTGTCGCAATTATAATAATAATAATAATACATTTTATTTATAAGCGCCTTTCAAAACTCTCAAGGTCACTTTACAGTCACAGATTGTTGTACTGTAAAGTCAGTTTTGGTGGTGATAATAAATTTTTGGACCCGTGGAATTGGACAAAATGACCTTAAAATTGAGATTTGAAACCAAACTTTTGTTAAAGGACAACCGACACCATTTTTTGTTTCCTAACTGAGATCAGAAAAACGTTTTATAGCATCTAAAATACCCAAAACATGCAGTATGATATTTTTAGTCAAATGCAAAACACCAATAAAAATGACTTAAAGTGTCCCAAAACTGCCATAAAATGAGGTTGGAACTGGGTAGATTCAGAAAGTCCCGCCCCCTTTTTCGTGACATCACTATTGGTCACACACTGCCTTGCTCCAGAATCAAAACAATGGCTTCAGAAAGTTCAGGTTCAGAGAAGATGCTTTCTTGTTACTCATCCAGTTATGAATATGATTCAAATAGTTCTGAAGAGGAAAGCATAAATGTTTGCAATCGATTAAAGAACTCCTTCCATCTCATTTTGAGGCATCTGGACTCCAATGTAGCACCCAGAAAATACACAAGATGGCGCCCAAGCTCCGTTGGAAATGGGCTGATTTGTCTGCTGGGAATTTGTGTCAACTAGTATCAAATAGTAGTCTTGGTGCAACACACAACGATTCACCATTGCGTTATTTATGTTTTATCCTTCTAATTTCGTCATCAACACGAAGTTTTCAGACCAAACAAAGTACCCAAAATGCATTGTGTGTCGCTTTCTCGGTCAAAGGCGTTCCTTTAGTGACGTCACGAGAGGACTCGTCACCAACTGAAAAACAAGACTTCCTGAATATTCAGCGCGAGTCTTAAAATGTAAAATATAGCTATATGCGGTGGAATGTTTGTAAAATACGCTCAGTAGAAGTCATTTGAAGTGATTTTACAAATTATGGACACAACTTGTCCGGAGGCGTCGGTTGTCCTTTAAAGGGCTGACCTTTCTGTGTCTTTTTTTTGTGCACAGATGATTCTAGACTTTGTCTGATCCGCTTCTGCAACATTTTAAAATCAAAACGTTAGTCCCAGGTACAGAGTGCAATTTTTTTTTTATATGACATTTGACTTTACTTACCGTTTGCCTGCCTTGCACACCAAATTACAATGAGACAAATTGCCATCATCTGTAGAATTTTCTAAAAAAAAATGGGGTGAGAAAGTAGCAGGCCAAAACGACTCAATGAGACACATCTTGAGAAAGCCATACATTGAGTAAAAATTGTCTTGGACAAGCTGAATTATGTGTGATTGTAATTTGAAATAAATAACTATAATTTTTCCTTTCATCACTTTGCTGCTGTGAAATGTAAATTTCTCCACTGCGAGACTAATAAAGGCAAATCCATCCATCCATCAAAGCCACAATTGAAATTTTCATGGGTATGCATCTTTTTGGGTCACCTTGTATATGCAGTGATACCTCAGTTTACGAATCCCTTGGCTTACGAACTTTTCGGTTTACGAACGTTACATTTATGAAAATTTTACCTTGGCATACGAACTTAAAGCCATGTGATTGGTCAAGAACGCAGCAGTGAGGGGAGGTGGTTTAAACATTAAAGAGACAGGTAGATGACAGTGAGAGTTTCAACTTTGATAGTTCAAAAGCAGAGTGCAAGGTTAAAATATCCCATCGATCAGCCTCTACAAACAACCCGCACAAGCCATCTGTATACTTGGTGCAAAAGGCTATCAACCGAGCTAAACAGAACACAATTGATGAGGAACTAGGTAAAATTATAGCAAAGAAAGCACCTACAAGGGATCGTTCCTCAAGATGGTGAAAGAAGGCTACGTTCCTCATCAAGTGTTTAATGCTGATGGAACCGGCCACTCCATTCCATCAAGCCATCAACGACCATCACAAAGGTAAATAAAAGGACTTTATTATACATTTAGTTTATTTCTTTTATTATAATACCATAGCACATTTATTATACATAAAATAACCTATTTAAGGCTTAGAACCTTTAACCTTTCAGGCTTAGAAAATTAGAAAGTAGAAAATTATGTTTTATGGGGACCTGGGAACGGATTATTGTCATTTTAATGGTTTCCTATGGGAAATTGATTTTTGGGATACACACTTTTCGCCTTACACACTCTGTCTAGGAACCAATTAAGTTCGTACGCCAAAGTATCACTGTACATGACATAAAAAAAACACTTGACCGCTACCCCCCTCTGACACACCCAAAACATTTTTTTACCATAACCCATTGTTTGATTTTCAAAAACAATGCACTCTCATTGGTTTAAATCAGGGGTGTCAAAGTCATTTTTTGCCGCGGGCCACATTGTAGTTATGGTTTCCTCCCAAGGGCCGTTATGAATTTGGGGAAGCCATTAGAATGTTGAAATCCCTTCAAATATTACATATAGAGCACACAGCAAATTAATGAATAACTCGTTTTCAAATCTGAAGTCAAGAATAATGACTTTTATTGTGGTTGACATCCAAAAATATGACATTTTGGCTCAGATTTTAGCAATCATCACGGAATTTAACAAGTTTGATTTGCTTTCGCGGGCCGAAAAAAATGATGTGGCGGGCCGGATTTGGCCCGCGGGCCTTGACTTTGACACCTGTGCTTTAAATACTTCCTTGCAACCGGATTCCGAGCATTTTGACAAACTAATTATTTTGTCACATCGGTGAACAAATGCAGATACAGTCCTGAATAATATGTACAACGTAGGTTTTGTGGTGACAACTCTGTGAAAGAAAGGTCAGAGGTCAAACTTTAGAGGAACAGATAAAAACATTTAATTGACTGGTTTTTATCTCTAGGGGAGAGCGTCATGATTAACCAACCCCACCAGTCCCAATTCCCATTCACCTCGTCATCACACCGAGCGTCCATGTTGCTACAGGCACCGTGTTTAAACAATACTGGACTGGACTCAATGTGTCGCTGGTCCCGGGAATACTATTTCAAGGCCGCGCTGCTGCAGAAGAGGACCTCCATCTTGTTGAAAGGAAAAAAAAAAAAAAAAAGCGTGCACTTTAAATAAAGTCCTCCATCCAATAAATTATCACACAAGACAAAAAAAAGGTCCTCAAAATAGCTTGGTGGCTGGGAGTAAAAAAAAAGGCCGCCGCCGCCGCCACCGCCACCTCCATCACGATCCAAGTCCTGGAGCGAGGCCAAATGAACATTTCGAGGCCATCATCTGACTCGTAACCGTGACATCATCCACTCGAGACCTTGACACAAGCTGGAGGAGAAAAAAAAACACAAAAATGGGTGACTTTAATTTGATTTATTTTAAGATCAGGTGGCGTGAAAATGGAGAAACTAAGATGAACATGGATGTTTGGGAATCAAAAAGTTGATTTTATGGGTTTTTGGTTTTTTTTTAGTTGGCCAGTTGTGATGACCACGCTTCTCTCTGCTAAGTATTAAAAAAAAAAAGGTAGGAACATAAAATCCCAAAATTTAAAGGACAACCGACACCATATTTTTATTTCCTAACTAACATCAGAAACACGTTTTACAGCATCTAAAATACCCAAAACACGCAGGCTGACATTTTTAGTCAAATGCAAAACACCAATAAAAATGACTTTAAGTGTCCCAAAACTACTTCAAAATGACCTCGGGATGGCGAGTTTCAGAAGGCCCCGCCCCCTTGTTCGTGACGTCACGCCAAGACGTCTTTCCTTGCTCTCAAATCAAAACAATGGCTTCAGATTCGGAGAAGATGCTTTCTTGTTACTCATCCAGTTATGAATATGATTCAAATAGTTCTGAAGAGGAAAGCATAAATGTTTGCAATAGATTAAAGAATTTATTCCATGCCATTTTGAGGCAATAGGGGGGGGAAATGTAGCACTAAAAAAGAGGCAGAAGAGGGCGACAAAGCTACGTGTAAGGAATTAATCAGCATGTGGAAACGGGCTGATTAATTCCTTACACGGAGCTTTGTCGCCCTATTCTGCCTCTTTTTGGTGCAACACGAAGTTTTCAGACTAAACAAGTACAGCAAAATGCATTGATGTGATGGAAGGACTGCTACAATGTGTCCTTTTTTCGGTCAGGGGCGTTTCTACAGTGACGTCACGTACGGACTCGTCACCAACTCAAAAACAAGACTTCCGGAATAATCAGCGCGAGTCTTAAAACATAAAATATAGCTATATGCAGTGGAATCTTTGTATGATGCGTGCTAGCATGTCATTTACCCTTCTCCCGTGAGGGCACAGCAGGCCTGGATGTGCCACTGGTGGTCTTTGACTGCAGTGAGCTGCAGGCTATGCGAGATATCGGCCACCGACATGCAGCCCTTCACATCTTGCTTGTTGGCAAACACCAGGAGTCCCGCCTTCCTCAGGTCCTATAATAATAATATTACATTTCGTTTCTAAGCGCCTTTCAAAACTCTCAAGGTCACTTTACAGTCACAGGGAAAGTTTTTTTTTCTGTGGGTGAGCAGTGGCAGCCACACGCGCCAGCGTTCACTCAACCCGGAAGCTAGCTAGATAATAGCTAGTTAGTTAGCTAGACAGATAATAACAATGCATTTCATTTCTAAGTGCCTTTCAAAACTCTCAAGATCACTTTACAGTCACAGGATGGGTTTTTCTGCGGATGAGCAGCGGTAGGCACACGCGCCAGCGTTCACTCAACCCGGAAGTAACTCAAATACAGTAAAGTCTCGTTATATCGATATTCAAGGGAGTCCGAAAAAATATCGATATAACCGGGACTATCGATATATCCAACCCTGTTTGCATGTAATTTTCTCCGTGCGTGCATAGAAATAGTATCGATATAACCAGGACTATCGATATATCCGATATCGATATAACGAGACTTTACTGTAGATAGAAAGCGAGCCAGCTAGCTAGTAGATACCCACCAGATAGCGAGCCAATAGACAGCTAATAGATACCCAGCCAACCAGTCAGCTAGCTCATAGATAGCTAGATAGCTGGATAGATAGCCAACAGATAGCCAACCGGCTAGCTATCTAAAATAATAATAATAATAATAATAATAATAATATAATAATAATAATAATAATAAAATAATAATAATAATAATAATAATAATAATAATACATTTGATTCATAAGCGCGTTTCAAAACTCTCAAGGACACTTTACAGTCACTGGATCAGTTTTTCTGTGGGTGAGCAGCGGCAGCCACATGCGCCAGCGTTCACTCAACCCACATAAAAAGATTTTGCCAGACGGGCGCGGTTGAGGATAGCGAATAGATAGATAGCTAGATAGCCAGCTAATTAGTTAGATAACTAATAGACAGCAAATAGATAGCTAGTTAGATAGCCAGCTAGATAGTTAGATGGCTAATAGACAGCAAATAGATATATAGCTAGATAGCCTGCTCGTTAGTTAGCTATACCACATATGGATTATCAATTTAGATACATGTATGCTAACATCCATGCCTGTTCGTGGCATCTCTTACTTCATGCGCCAGCATCCTGTAGAGCTCTTCTTTGGTAACCGAGATTCTTTCCCGGTCAGTGCTGTCGACCACCACAATCACAAACTACAACACAAAATTAGCATTGTTTAGTCCTTCAAGGACAACCGACGTCACTTTTTTGTTTCCTAACTGACATCAGAAAAACGTTTTATAGCATCTAAAATACCCAAAACACGCAGTATATTTTTATTGAAATGCAAAACACCAATAAAAATTGACTTCTGCCAAGCTTCTGTTTCTGTGAGGAATTAATCAGCCCATTTCCACAGACTGATGAATTCCTTCCATGGAGCTTGGTCGCCCTCTTCTGGCGGCTTTTTGGTGCAACACGAGGTTTTCAGACCAAACAAGTACAGCAAAATACATTGACGTGATGGAACGACTGCTACAATGTGTCCTTTTTTCGGTCAGGGGCGTTCCTTCAGTGACGTCACGTACGGACTCGTCACCAACTAAAAAACTAGACTTCCGGAATATTCAGCGCGAGTCTTAAAACGTTAAATATAGCTATATGCAGTGGAATCTTTGTAAAATACGCTCAGAAGAAGTCATTTGAAGCCATTTTACAAATTATGGACACAACTTGTCCGGAGACGTCGGTTGTCGTAACTCGGATGTTATCTGTATTTATAAAAAAATAAATAAATAAACATTTGTTACCTCTGTGTTAGTGTAATAGGTGTTCCACGAAGACCTCAGCGACTCCTGCCCGCCGATGTCCCACATGAGGAAGTGAGTATTTTTCACCACGATCTCCTCTACATTGCTACCAATGGTAGGCGACGTATGAACCACCTCGTTCATGGAACTATGACAAAAAATAAAATAAAACTCTAATTACTAAACAATTACGAACAAGCCCACACACACCATCTTCATGGATAATCCACAGAATATCAAACTGATGAAATGCCCGTAATATATGAGTGTTAAAGGACAACCGACATCACTTTTTTGTTTCCTAACTGACATCAGAAAAACGTTTTAGAGCATCTAAAATACCCAAAACCCAATTACTCAAAAAAGTATGATATTTTTAGTCAAATGCAAAACACCAATAAAAATGACTTAAAGTGTCCAAAATCTGCAAAAAAATGAACCCGGAAGTGGACAGTTTCAGAAGGTCCCACCAACTTGGTCATGGTGTCACCCCAAGACCTTGCTCTCAAATCAAAACAATGGCTTCAGATTCGGAGAAGATGCTTTCTTGTTACTCATCCAGTTATGAATATGATTCAAATAGTTCTGAAGAGGAAAGCATACATGTTTGCAATCGATTAAAGAATTCATTCCGTGACATTTTGAGGCAATAGGGGGGGAATGTAGCACCAAAAAAAAGAGGCAGAAAATGGCGACAGAGCTCCGTGTAAGGAATTAATCAGCCAGTTTCCACAGGCTGATTAATTCCTTACACTGAGCTTTGTCGCCCTCTTCTGCCTCTTTTTGGTGCAACACAAAGTTTTCAGACAAAAGTACAGCAAAATCCATTGACGTGATGGAAGGACTGCTAAAATGTGTCCTTTTTTTTCGGTCAGGGGCGTTCCTTCAGTGACGTCACTTCAGGAATCGTCACCAACTCAAAAACAAGACTTCCGGAATATTCAGTGCGAGTCTAAAAACGTAAAATATAGCTATATACGGTAGAATCTTTGTAAAATACGCTCAGTAGAAGTCATTTGAAGAGATTTTACAAATTATGGACAACTTGTGCGGAGATGTCGGTTGTCCTTTAAATGCCCCCCCCCCCCCAAAAAAAAAAAAAATTTTCACAAAGCTTAGCCAAACAAAAACTGCTTTTTTTCCAGCACATGTTGAGTCCCCAATCAAGGGGTGCTTCATACCAAAGTAAAAAAAATACTCACAACTGGTAAAGAATGGTTGTCTTTCCTGCGTTGTCCAGACCGACAATAATGACTTTGTGCTCTGGAAGGCAAAAGGTGACACTGATTACAGACTTTACGGAAAACACTGAGTCATGATTTAGTAACGAATATTTCACGCTTTCACAAACGATAATGAGTCAACGTTCCTCCAGGTCAGCCAAATTATAATCAATTACCTGCGGGCAAGACACTTCATTAGGCACACCCACCAATGGCATCCAATAGGAAAATTGTAACTTAAGTTACATTGTCACCCGATGGACGTTGTACTTAATGGAGTGTCCGTTTTGTATTGCATTCCATTGACATCTTCGAGATGAACGCTGTCATAGGTGTGTTTTGAGTGTGTGTGCGTGTGTGAGAGAAAGAGAGAGCGTGCCTATGCGTACGTCAGCTCAGGCCTGTTAGCATCGGGTCGCTTAAGAACTCGACTATTCTTTAAACACCGTAATTCTTCTTACCTTGGTGGTTAAAAAGCCTCCATAATTTAGTGAAAAGTATTCCCATGGTTGGTAGACCTGAAGCTCCTCGCCAAACTCGGAACTTCGCGAACTAGCTAGCAAGCTAGCCTAGATGCTAATTAGCACGGCGGGGCTATCAACGCGTTTGAACGCAAGCCCCATATCCAATTTTAACGCCATAAGGGATGTCGAGAAGCTCCCTGCCTCCCCGCACCTGTGCCAGTCACGTTTGTGGAGGAAATTAAGAGAAAAAGTGCAGAAACTTGGTGGAAAGTGAGCGGCGTTGGGTTCCCAGCGCGGCGGCTATCTTACTAGCGCAAATGTCAGCTGAGACCAGGCTCGATGGCAGTCAATGCGCATGCGCAGTGGCACGGGTCCACCGCATTGTTCGCGGTTGACTTGTCAATCAGTTTGAGGGATATAAACGTAAATAACAATAATACAATGGAATTAAATATATCTATTATAATATTCGCCACTATATAAAATGTTATTATGATTCACCAGCTGGGTGGTCACGATACCCCACAAATAGCGAGCGTCCATTGTTATAGTCGTCGTGTACTGCCGTCTGGTGGCTAATGCGTAAAAAACATTAGGAGCCACACAATAGCCATTAAAGGACAACCGACGTCTTCGCCATAATTTTTAAAATCACTTCAAATGACTTCTGCTGAGCGTATTTTACAAAGATTCCACAGCATATAGCTATATTTTACGCTTTAAGATTCGCGCTTAATGAAATGTAACTGTAAATGAAAGCATAAAATCATGATACACAAATAGTTTCATTCTTCATATGTTCTTTAATTATGCTACCACTGCATTAAAAAAGTACAATACTGTTATGTTTTGTTGTCAATTAAAATACAGTGATCGATATATTTTTGGGGAGCTAGAACAGATTATAGGCATTTCCATTTCTTTCTATGGGGAACGTTGATTTGATATACAAGTCATTTAAAGGACAACCAACATCACTTTTTTGTTTCCTAACTGACATCAGAAAAACGTTTTATAGCATCTAAAATACCCAAAAACACACAGTATGATATTTTTAGTCAAATGCAAAACACCAATAAAAATTACTTAAAGTGTCCAAAAAAATGAACCTGGAAGTGACCAGTTTCAGAAGGTCCCGCCCCCAGCTCGTGACATCACGCCAAGACGTCTTGCCTTGCTGAAGAATCAAAACAATGGCTTCAGATTCGGAGAAGATGCTTTCTTGTTACTCATCCAGTTATGACTATGTTTCAAATAGTTCTGAAGAGGAAAGCATACATGTTTGCAATCGATTAAATAATTTATTCCGTGCCATTTTGAGGCAATAGGGGAGGAAAATGTAGCACTGAAAAAGGAATTAATCAGCCCGTTTCCACAGGCTGATTAATTCCTTACACGGAGCTTTGTCGCCATTTCCTGCCTCTTTTTGGTGCAACACGACGTTTTCAGACCAAACAAGTACAGCGAAATGCATTGACGTGACGGAAGGACTGCTACAATGTGTCCTTTTTTATCGGTCAGGGGCGTTCCTTCAGTGACGTAACGTGAGGACTCGTCACCAACTCAAAAACAAGACTTCCGGAATATTCAGCGCGAGTCTTAAAATGTAAAATATAGCTATATGCTATGGAATCTTTGTAAAATACGCTCAGTAGAAGTCATTTGAAGCCATTTTACAAATTATGGACACAACTTGTCCGGAGACGTCGGTTGTCCTTCAAGGACCATGTGTACAACATAGTGCGAGGCCAACTGAGGATAATCTGTGTATTTCTTTGTAGAAAGTAAAAGAATACGTATTGCATTGCTAACAAAAATAAATCGTATCTTGAGAACAACATAACGATTATGACAGTCAACCATTTGATTGTTGCTTTCAGGGCCTGCGGTGAGGCTGATAAGTGTCCTGATAGGGTTCTTGGAGGTAAGGGTCCTCCTCCACCAAACGCGATTGATCGCAGTTGTGCTCGGACCCCGATGACAACCGGTGGCGACCTATCCTGGACCGCTCGTTCTGTAGGTTTTGCTGCGCCGGCATCAGTCTGCGACGTTCCATGGGCGATGTCGTAGTTTGGTTGTTGTTGCGCTTACGTTGGGCCTTTTTTTTTGGGGGGGGGGGGGATAACAACGATGAGTCAATAGTTTACCAGGAAGATTTGTGGTCTGAGCTGGACCGACCTGGATGACGGCGGGATACGGTGAGAGCGCGGTGGAGCTCAAGTTGCGTCCCGGCGTGGTATCGAACGAGGGGGCGTGCGTGGCGCGCCAGTACGCCTCCAGGTAGTCGGCCAGGTGCTCGCAGGCGTCCTCCAGTTGGTTCTCATCCAGGATGATGTCAAACATTTCCTGCGGCGGGGAAATGATTGGCCCATTCGCTTTGGTATCACCTCATTAGCATGAGTAAGCCAATGTGGTAACGACATAAGAAGTCTGTTGTAAGCACAGTCTAAAATGAAACCCGAAACCATCATGGGAATTTAGTGAAGGGTTGTGCTGTTTTACAAAAAGCCTGATTATGTTCTATGATAGGCTCTGATTGCCCCATTCACTCTGGTATCACCTTAGCTAATGAGGGTAACCCGCAGCGAGAAACCGTTTAGCACAACTAGCCGTACACAATTTAACATAAAGTAATACAAATGCACCGCTCCACAATATTACACGTTACATACTGTATAAACCATGTGACACAAGTCAACAAGATACGTCACGTTGTGTTACACTATGTAACGCATTGTTACACATTGTAGTTTGATGAATTACATCATGATACTTTTACAATGTAATGTGCTGTGAAATACCACAAACCATGTTGTAAAATTGTGTTTTTTTTTTTTACTTTTTTTATGTTACCTCCGGGTTGAGTGAATGCTGGCGCTTGTGGCTGCCGCTGCTCACCCGCAGAAAAAATATCCTGTGACTGTAAAGTGTCCTTGAGGGTTTTCAAAGGCGCTCATAAATTTATTATTATTATTATGATTATTATGATTATTAGTATTAGTAGTAGTAGTATTAGTAGGAGTATTAATAGTAGTAGTAGTAGTATCAGTATTAGTATTAGTATTAGTATTAGTAGTAGTAGTAGTAGTAGTAGTAGTAGTATTAGTAGTACTATTAGTAGTAGTCGTAGTATTAGTAGTAGTATTAGCAGTAGTTGTAGTATGAGTAGTAGTAGTATTAGTAGTATTAGTATGAGTATTCATATTAGTATTTGTATTAGTAGTATTAGTATTAATATTATTAGTATTATTAGTATAATTAGTATTATTTGTATTACTTGTATTACTAGTATCACTGGTATCACTAGTATTAGTATTAGTAGTATTAGTAGTATTAATATTATTAGTATTATTAATATTAGTAGTAGTATTAGTAGTAGTATTAATATTAGTATTAGTATATTAAGTATTTAGTATTGGTAGTTGTAATAGTAGTACTATTATTTATTTTATTAGTATTATTAGTATTGTTAGTATCATTAGTATTATTTGTCTTGTATTATTTGTATTATTTGTATTACTAGTATTAGTAGTATTAGTAGCATTAGTATTAGTAGTATTAATATTATTAGTATTATTAATATTAGTAGTAGTATTAGTAGTAGTATTAATATTAGTATTAGTAGTAGTACTATTAGTAGTATTAGTAGTAGTTGTAATAGTAGTAGTATTATTTATTTTATTAGTATTATTAGTATTGTTAGTATCATTAGTATTATTTGTATTACTTGTATTATTTGTATTATTTGTATTACTAGTATTACTAGTATTAGTAGTATTAGTAGTATTAGTATTATTTGTATTACTTGTATTACTTGTATTACTAGTATTACTAGTATTAGTATTTGTATTAGTATTATTATTAGTGTTAGTAGTGTTAGTAGTATTCGTATTATTAGTGTTATTAGTATTATTAGTATGAGTATGAGTAAAAGTGACATAAAAACAAAACAAAATGATGGTGGAAAACTTACAGAAGGACACTGGGACAGTTTTTCAGCCGCCACCAGTTGGACGTTCAAATGTTTGCTTTGAGATTTTCCGCGAGACTTGATGAGACGCTGGAGGACCTAAAGGTTCAAAACCGCACCCTGCATCCGTTAGCCTCTTTGTCTCCGACTCTTCTATCATCCGCCGGCGCTCACCTTAGGTGAGGACACTTTGACGTGGACTAAAATTGGCGCCAATGAGGTCTTGATGAGCTGCGCCGGGTGGTTGACGGTGTCGGCGTCCAGCACCACCAGCTGCAGTGAGCGCGCTAGTTCGAAGATGCGCTCGATTTCGCTTTGCACCTCCGCTACGCCGGAATCAAAGACACGCCAAAGCCACATCAAAAGCACATCAAAGACACATCAAAGGCACATCAAATACACTTCAAAGACGCACCACAGACCCCCAATGATGCATCAAAGACTCATCAAAGGCACAACAAAGACAAATCAAAGACATATCAAAGATGCATCAACCACATCAAAGACACACTTAACCTCTCAAAACACAAAGACGCGACAGACACACAAAAACCCCAGACACCCAAGAGTCCACAATTCATCAAAATGTCTCTAAGATCCATTAAAGACTCATTTAAGACACAAAGGCTCCGCCAAAAACATCCAAAACCCTTTCAAGGCACATCAAAGAAACTTCAAAGACATATTAAAGATGCATCAAAGACATATAAAGACACTTCAAAGACCCTTCAAAGATGCATCAAAGGGACATCAAAGACACATCAAAGACACACTTAACCTTTCCCAACACACAAAGACGCGACTAAGACACACAAAACCCCCAAAAAGACACCCAAGACAGTCCACGATTCATCAAAATGTCTCTAAGATCCATCAAAGACTCACTTAAGACACAAAGGCTCCGCCAAAAACATCCAAAACCCTTTCAAGGCACATCAAAGAAACTTCAAAGACATATCAAAGATGCATCAAAGACATATAAAGACACTTCAAAGACCCTTCAAAGATGCATCAAAGGGACTTCAAAGACACAATTAACCTTTCCCAACACACAAAGACGCGACTAAGACACACAAACCCCCCAAAAAGACACCCAAGACAGTCCACGATTCATCAAAATGTCTCTAAGATCCATCAAAGACTCACTTAAGACACAAAGTCTCCGCTAAAAACATCCAAAACCCTTTCAAGGCTAATTTCCAAAGACACAGCCAAGACATCTCAGACATTTGCTTCACCACAGAGACATAAGTGGACAAATTATGATAAACCAAATCTTTCTAAGACACACATCAAAGACACACATCCAAGATCTCCAAAAGACATGAGTGAGGGCATTACCAACGCTGGAGCGAGTGTTGGACCTCTCAATGATGGCGCGCTTACAGGGGTTGTTTAGTACGGACCTTTTGGCTAACGAAATGTCGGCCATTACACGAGTGATGGAGACCCTGCCAACGAAAGACGCCGTAAAACCTCCATCAAAGACACATCCATATGCGCACCAGGGACTCACCTGCCGTCAAACCGATGCTTCAGGAAGTCGAACAGAGCCTTCTGCATCATGTCGGTCACCTGCAGAGATGGGAGTGAAATGTTTCTGGTGGTTTCCATGGCGATGGACTCCATTTTGTCCTACCTCGTAGCCTTTAAGTGACGGACCCACCAGGACCACTGGCCTCATTGATGGGACGACGTCATACGGTGGAATTTGCTCGGCCTGAACGGGAGGAACAAAACGCAGCCTTGGTCAACAAATTTTTTATATGCGCAAGAAAATGATGACAAAAACATGACATAATGTTCAAGAAATTGTTTGGTCACCCCCAAAAAAATATATACAGTAATATACAATATCGGTTATATATATATATATATATATATATATATACACGCCGCAGGATATATATATATATATATCGATATATATATATATATATAAATATTATTTTTGTAAATTAAATTGCAATATTTGTTTAGGAACAAATTCATTTGGACATAACAAAATGGGCCAAAATAAGTACATAAATAAATAAATACATAAATAAATAAATACAACGATAATCAAACAAACAAATAAAGGACTAACAAAATAAATAAATAAATAGATGAGAAATAAGCAAACAAGCAAACGATTAACTAAAAAATAAATACATAAATAAAATGATAATCAAACAAACAAATAAAGGACTAACAAAATAAATAAATAAATAGATGAGAAATAAGCAAACAAGCAAACAATTAACTAAAAAATAAATACATAAATAAAATGATAATCAAACAAACAAATAAAGGACTAACAAAATAAATAAATAGATGAGAAATAAGCAAACAAGCAAACGATTAACTAAAAAATAAATACATAAATAAAATGATAATCAAACAAAGAAATAAACGAGTAACAAAATAAATAAATTAATTAATAAAACAATCACCAAATAAACAAACTAATAAAAACCAAACACATAAATAAATAAATACATAAACAAACAAACGATTAACTAAAAAATAAATACATAAAATGATAATCAAACAAAATAAATAAATAAATAAATAAATAAATACACAAAACAATCACCAAATAAACAAACTAATAAAAACCAAACACATAGATAAACAAATAAATAAATACACAAATAATTACATAAATAAATAAACAAACAAGCGAACGATTAACTAAAAAATAAATACATAAATAAAATGATAATCAAACAAAGAAATAAATAAACGAGTAACAAAATAAATAAATTAATTAATAAAACAATCACCAAATAAACAAACTAATAAAAACCAAACACATAAATAAATAAATAAACGATTAACTAAAAAAATAAATACATAAAATGATAATCAAACAAAATAAATAAATAAATAAATAAATAAATACACAAAACAATCACCAAATAAACAAACTAATAAAAACCAAACACATAGATAAACAAATAAATAAATACACAAATAATTACATAAATAAATAAACAAACAAGCAAACGATTAACTAAAAAAATGAATACATAAATAAAATGATAATCAAACAAAGAAATAAATAAACGAGTAACAAAATAAATAAATTAATTAATAAAACAATCACCAAATAAACAAACTAATAAAAACCAAACACATAAATAAATAAATAAACGATTAACTAAAAAAATAAATACATAAAATGATAATCAAACAAAATAAATAAATAAATAAATAAATAAATAAATAAATAAATAAATACACAAAACAATCACCAAATAAACAAACTAATAAAAACCAAACACATAGATAAACAAATAAATAAATACACAAATAATTACATAAATAAATAAACAAACAAGCAAACGATTAACTAAAAAAATGAATACATAAATAAAATGATAATCAAACAAAGAAATAAATAAACGAGTAACAAAATAAATAAATTAATTAATAAAACAATCACCAAATAAACAAACTAATAAAAACCAAACACATAAATAAATAAATAAACGATTAACTAAAAAAATAAATACATAAAATGATAATCAAACAAAATAAATAAATAAATAAATAAATAAATACACAAAACAATCACCAAATAAACAAACTAATAAAAACCAAACACATAGATAAACAAATAAATAAATACACAAATAATTACATAAATAAATAAACAAACAAGCAAACGATTAACTAAAAAAATGAATACATAAATAAAATGATAATCAAACAAAGAAATAAATAAACGAGTAACAAAATAAATAAATAAATTAATTAAACAGTCATCAAATAAACAAAATAATAAAAACCAAACACATAAATAAATAAATAAATAGATAGATAAACAAACAAACGATTAACTAAAAAATAAATACATAAAATGATAATCAAACAAAATAAATAAATAAATAAATAAATACATAAATACACAAAACAATCTAATAAAAACCAAACACATAGATAAACAAATAAATAAATACACAAATAAATACATACATAAATAAACAAACAAGCAAACGATTAACTAAAAAAATGAATACATAAATAAAATGATAATCAAACAAAGAAATAAATAAACGAGTAACAAAATAAATAAATAAATAAATAAATTAAACAGTCATCAAAGAAACAAAATAATAAAAACCAAACACATAAATAAATACATACATACATACATACATACCTAAATAAACAAATGATTAACTAAAAATAAATACATAAATAAAACAATAATCAAACAAACAAATAAAGGACTAACAAATTAAATTAATAATAAAATAATAAATAAAATAATAAAATAATAAAATAAAGAAATATATAAAACAATCACAAAAAAAACTAATAAAAACCAAACACATAAATACCAAAAATAAATAAATAAATAAATAAATAAACACAACAAAAACCAAATAAACAAAATAATAAACATAAATAAATGAATAAATAAATAAACAACTAACGCAATAAACACATACAAAAACACAATAAATAAATAAATACATAGACACATACATAAATAACTAACAGAGAAATAAATAATCAAAAAACTAACTAAATACTTACATACATACATAGAATACATAAATAAACAGACAAATAAAAATACATAAATAAATGCCAAATAAATAAATATAAAAGTTCGGCTCACCACTTTTTGTTTCTGCTTCCCTGTTGATGACAAATAATAAAAAGTCTGAATAAGGAAGGATCACTTTCATAATAATAATAATAATAATAATAATAATAATAATAATAATAATAATAATAATAATAATAATAATAATAATAATAATAATACATTTCTAAACACCTTTCAAAACTCTCAAGTACACTTGACAATCACAGGATAACTCTTCTGCGAGTGAGCAGCGGCAGCCACACACGCCGCCGTTCACTCAACCCGTAAGTAAAAACAAAAAAACTTTAAATCTAAACAAAATGTGCCCCCACCACTTGAGACAAGACCAGATTGTCCAGAACCAGAAAAGACAAAATGGACAGAACTGGACAAAACTATTGTGTACCCACCTGCGCTGTTTGGCGTGGTCTTGAAGGTTCCTGATACCATGTCTCCTAAACTGGACGACAAGTTCCCACCGGACTTGTGACTGCGAGACCAAAAGTGACCCAAAATAAATAAATAAATACATACATAAATAAATAAATGAATAAATAAATACAGTGATACCTTGGCTTACGAACTTAATTGGTTCCCAGTGTGTGTAAGGCGAAAAGTGTGTATCCCAAAAAATAATTTCCCATAGGAAACCATAAAAATGAGAATAATCGGTTCCCAGGTCCCCATAAAAAAAATAATTTTCGACTTTCTAAACCTTAAAACTACACAAAATATACCTTATTTTATGTATAATAAATGTGCTATGGTATTATAATTAAAGAAATAAACTGTACTGTATAATAAAGTCGTTTTATTAACCTTTGATGGTTTTTTGCATAAAGTGTCTCAAGGAGCTCTGGGTTGTACATCTTGGAAGTGGACAATGGAGTGACCGGTTTCATCAGCATCAAACACTTGATGAGGAACGTAGCCTTCTTGTTTCACCATCTTGAGGAATGATCCCTCGTAGGTGCTTTCTCTGCGATAATTTTACCTTGTTCCTCATCAATTGTGTTCTGTTTAGCTGGGTTGATAGCTTTTTTTGCGTCAAGTGTACAGATGGCTCGTGCGGGTTATTTGTGGAGCCTGATTGATTCGATGAGTTCGTATACCAAGGTAAAATTTTCATAAATTTAACGTTCGTAAACCGAAAAGTTCGTAAGCCAAGGAGTTCGTAAACCAAGGTATCACTGTAAATATATATTGTGTCATTATCATAATAGTAATGGACAATCTTGCTGGACCCTTGGAAGCGTCCTCGCTTGTTGTCATTCTGCAGGCGAATATTTTCCAACTTGAGAGGACTCGGAATGAAGCCCACGTCGCAACCTTCTTTCACCAGGCGACCGATCCACCACTCGTTGTTGTACTTCTGCGCACGCAGTCACAAAAAAATATATATCTTTTACAAATATTAAATACGAATATTTTTTATATATATATATAAATGTTATTATTATTATTATTTTCTTACCATATTTCAAGTGTATAAAGTGCACTGCAGTATAAGGCGCAACCCCAATGAATGACTTATTTTCAAATTTGTTCCATGTACAGGTAACATCCGATTTACAACCAGCTCGACTTACGACCACCCATACTTACGACCATGACCGATTTTTAAAAATGTAAATTCTACGCCTGGCACCGCAACGCGCTAGCAGGCCGACAACGCGTAGGACAATTTTGGCCAGGCAGCATGTCACACACTCGCACAGCAATCGACCGATTATTTTAGCCTACGAGTCTCTATTCAACATTTTGAATGGATTTCAACTTACGACCATTTTGACTTACGACCGTTTGGTCGGAACGGAACTCGCTCCCAAGTCAGATGTTACGATCCGACTTACGACCAGCTCGACTTACAACCCCCCCCCCCCATACTTACGACCATGACCTCCTAATTTTTAAATTGTTAATCCTACGCAGGCCGACAACGTGTACAAGAATTTTTGCCAGCCAGCATCTCACCCTCGCACATCAATCGACCGTGTGATTGCACCAAAGGGGGGAGTTTGTGTGTCATTTAGCCTACGAGTCTCTATTCAACATTTTGAATTGATTTCAACTTACGACCATTTTGACTTACGACCGTTTGGTCAGAACGGAACTCGGTCGTAAGTCGAATGTTACCTGTATACTGTGTGTCCTGGAATTCAAGTGACAATGACAAAAACCCTAGCACTGGAGTGGACACATTTTTGCACATCGTCTGGCAGTGAATGAGTTAATCTCTTTTATGAGAGGGGTAAGTAGTTTGGCTAGCACCTCTTTGATGTGGAGAAAATCCTTGTTATCGAAGGAGACGGCAGTGCCTCCCACGGGGACATCCTGGTCCAGAGCTCCGCAGTAGCTAACATTTGTCCTCACAGCAAACGCCACCGCTTTGGTCTGCGTCAACAACCAAAGGACTTCCAAAATAAGAGGAAATAATAATAATCCATTTGATTTCTAAACGCCTTTCAAAACTCTCAAGGTCACTTTACAGTCACCGGATCAGTTTTTCTGCGGGCGAGCAGTGGAAGCCACATGCGTCGCAGCTAGACAGCGAATAGATATCAAATAGCTAGGGTAGCCACCTAGCTAGTTAGATCGTGAATAGATAGCAAATAGATAGCTAGCTAGGTAGCCAGCTAGTTAGTTAAGATAGCGAATAGATAGCAAATAGATAGCTAGCTAGGTAGCCAGCTAGCTAGTTAGATAGCGAATGGATAGCAAATAGATAGCCAGCTAGTTAGTTAGATAGCAAATAAATAGCTAGATGGGTAGCCGGCTAGCTAGCAAATATATAGCAAATAGCTAGCTAGGTAGCCAGCAAGCTAGTAAGATAGCGAATTGATAGCACATAGATAATAAATAGATAGCCAGCTAGCTAGTTAGATAGCGAATAGATAGCTAGATAGCGAATAGATAGCTAGATGGGTAGCCAGCTAGCCAGCTAGATAGCAAATATATAGCAAATAGCTCGCTAGGTAGCCAGAGAGCTAGTTAGATAGTGAATAGATAGCAAATACATAGGTAGCTAGGTAGCCATCTAGCTAGTAAGATAGCGAATAGATAGCAAATAGATAATAAATAGATAGCCACCTAGCTAGTTAGATAGCAAATAGATAGCCAGCTAGCTAGTTAGATAACAAATAAATAGCTAGATGGGTAGCCAGCTAGATAGCAAATATATAGAAAATAGCTAGCTAGGTAGCCAGCGAGCTAGTTAGATAGTGAATAGATAGCAAATACATAGGTAGCTAGGTAGCCATCTAGCTAGTAAGATAGCGAATAGATAGCAAATAGATAACAAATAGATAGCCACCTAGCTAGTTAGATAGCAAATAGATAGCCAGCTAGCTAGTTAGATAACAAATAAATAGCTAGATGGGTAGCCAGCTAGATAGCAAACATATAGCAAATAGCTAGCCAGGTAGCCAGCGAGCTAGTTAGATAGTGAATAGATAGCAAATACATAGGTAGCCATCTAGCTAGTAAGATAGCGAATAGACAGCAAATATATAGCTAGCTAGATGGCGAATATATAGCAAATAGCTAGCTAGGTATCCACCTAGCTAGTTAGATAGTGAATAGATAGCTAGCTAGGTAGCCAGCTAGCTAGATAAATGGCGCTGATATGGAAAACAGACCTTGGCCCTCTCCAGCTGAATCTGCGCCTGCTGTTCCCGTTCTTGCCGGCTACCCTCCTTGTCCTCCTCCAGGGAAACGTCCGAGTCGGACGGTCGGCTGGTGTACGAGTCAGCAGAACCCTAAAAAAAAAACCATAGAAGAAGAAGAAGAAGAAGAAGAAGAAGAAGAGCCATGATGTTTATTTCACGACAAGTGTACTTTCATGTGGCGTCATCAAAGCGCGGAAATAACAATGGCGGCCGGCGCGCCTTCAAACATCCCATCGTTTGAGGTTGCTAGGACAACCCTCAGCCACCATTGAAGGTTGCGCATCGAGCAGTCGTCGGGAAGATGGAATATAACACGAATGCTAATGCGCTAAAAAAAATTAGCAATTTCCACACAGAAACACATTTTCACTTATTAGAAACATTACATTTTATATCAAGGACAATTTTCACTGATGATAACCGCAAAGTTTATCCACTGCAATTGTCATCACAACACACACACACACACACACACACACACACACACACACACACACACACACACACACACGCAAACTTGTGGCTGATAGCGTTGTAGTGGTTAGCGTAGCATGTCACTCGAGGTTTATCTTAACTTGTTGTTGCGTCTGAGGGCCTGTTGCAGTGGAGTTCAAAGATTAAAAGCATTCTTGTTGGACGGCGGCGTCTGTTAGCCCCCGTCGCTACACTAGCTTTACCAGCGTTAGCTAAAAATAACTTGACCGCGGTCACTACACTAAGTTGATATGATGTGAGGTGGGATGTTCCGTCCAGTGGCCTTTCAAAGAAAGCAGAAGTTTTGCAGTAACTAAAAAAATAAATACATAAATTAATAAATAAATAAACACATAAATACACAAATAAATAAATAGCTAATTAGCTAACTAACCAATTAATTAACCAGCCAATTAATTAAATTAATAAAAGAACAGACGGATAAATAAATAGATCGATACTTAAATAAATACATACTATGCAAATAAATAAATAAACAAATACATAACTAACAAACCCACTAAATAAATAAATAAACAGACACATAAATACATAAATAAATACATAAATAAACAAATAGATAATTAAATAAATAAATATATAAATAAATAACATAATTAATTAATTAAACAACTAACCAACTAACTAAATAAATAAAATAAATATGTAGATACATAAATAAATACATATATAAATAAACAAATAGATACACAACAAATACAAAAACAAATAAATAAATAAATACACAAATAAATAAATAGCTAATTAGCTAACTAACCAATTAATTAACCAGCCAACTAATTAAATTAATAAAAGAACAGACGGATAAATAAATAGATCGATACTTAAATAAATACATACTACGCAAATAAATAAACAAATAAATAAATAAACAAATACATAACTAACAAACCCACTAAATAAATAAATAAACAGACACATAAATACATAAATAAATACATAAATAAACAAATAGATAATTAAATAAATAAATATATAAATAAATAACATAATTAATTAATTAAACAACTAACCAACTAACTAAATAAATAAAATAAATATGTAGATACATAAATAAATACATATATAAATAAACAAATAGATACACAACAAATACAAAAACAAATAAATAAATAAATAAATAAATACACAAATAAATAAATGGGCTAATTAGCTAACTAACCAATTAATTAACCAGCCAACTAATTAAATTAATAAAAGAACAGACGGATAAATAAATAGATCGATACTTAAATAAATACATACTACGCAAATAAATAAACAAATAAATAAATAAACAAATACATAACTAACAAACCCACTAAATAAATAAATAAACAGACACATAAATACATAAATAAATACATAAATAAACAAATAGATAAATAACTACCTAACTCGTTAATTAATTAATTAAACAAACAACTAACTACATAAATAAATGGACAAATAAATACATCAATACATAAATAGATAATTAAATAAATAAACATATAAATAAATAACATAATTAATTAAACAACTAAACAACTAACTAAATAAATAAAATATGTAGATACATAAATACATATATAAATAAACAAATAGATACACAATAAATACAAAAACAAACAAATACATAAATACATATATAAATAAACAAATAGATACACAATAAATACAAAAACAAACAAATACATAAATACATAAATAAATAATAAATAAATAGATATTCCGTTGAAAATGACAATTTTATGACAAATTATGAACTTGGACGTTCAACTTTTTTATTTTTGCACTGTATTTTTAATTCTCAGTTGACAATTACATTTTTTTTAGCAGGCTAACTTCACAATTTAAAAAAAAACATTATTGTAAAAAATTAAACTTTTCATAATAAAGATATAGTTTCATTTTTATCATCTCTTTTCAACGCTTTTGACTACTGAGTTCCTATTTCATGACTATATTTAAATACATATAGATATCTAGCTAGCTAGTGCCACAAAAGCTAGCTAAAAAGATATTTAGCTGGCTATATTGTCTAGCTGGCTGGCTATCTATTAGCTATCTGGCTAGCTATATAACTATCTAGCTCACTGGCTACAAACGCTTTTGACTACTGAGTTCCTATTTCATCACTACATTTAAAAACATATAGATATCTAGCTAGCTAGCTAGTGCTAAAAAGCTAGCTAAAATGATCTTTAGCTAGCTATATTGTCTAGCTGGCTGGCTATCTATTAGCTATCTCGCTAGCTATATAACTATCTAGCTCGCTGGCTACAAACGCTTTTGACTACTGAGTTCCTATTTCATCACTACATTTAAAAACATATAGATATCTAGCTAGCTAGCTAGCGCTACAAAAGCTAGCTAAAATGATCTTTAGCTAGCTAATTGTCTAGCTGGCTGGCTATCTATTAGCTATCTCGCTAGCTATATAACTATCTAGCTCGCTGGCTACAAACGCTTTTGACTACTGAGTTCCTATTTCATGACTACATTTAAAAACATATAGATATCTATCTAGCTAGCTAGCGCTACAAAAGCTAGCTAAAAAGATATTTAGCTAGCTATATTGTCTAGCTGGCTGGCTATCTATTAGCTATCTGGCTAGCTATATAACTATCTAGCTCACTGGCTACAAACGCTTTTGACTACTGAGTTCCTATTTCATCACTACATTTAAAAACATATAGATATCTAGCTAGCTAGCTAGCGCTAAAAAGCTAGCTAAAATGATCTTTAGATAGCTATATTGTCTAGCTGGCTGGCTATCTATTAGCTATCTAGCTATATGGCTAGCTGTATAGCTATCTAGCTCGCTGGCTTTCTATTAGCTTCAACACGAAGTTTTCAGACCAAACAAAGTACCCAAAATGCATTGTGTGTCACTTTCTCGGTCAGGGGCGGTCCTTTCGTGACGTCACATCCGGACTCGTCACCAACTCGAAAACAAGACTTCCTGAATATTCAGCGCGGTGGAATCTTTGTAAAATACGCTCAGTAGAAGTCATTTGAAGTGATTTTACAAATTACGGACACAACCTGTCCGGAAGCGTCGGTTGTCCTTTAAGAATGTAGTTTACACACACACACTCAAGTGTATTCTGAATAAGGTGACACCTGTCTGAGGATGAAGCTCGTAGATGTGGTGCTGCCGTCCGATCTCTTCATTCTACTCCTCCTAGAGTAGGTACCCCCGTTTACCTGAAATGTAAGAAAGGGGAAAAAAATAAGAGAAAAGGAACATTTCAAATGGAACCTTTTCATAGAGAAATAATATGAAATGTCATTTTTAAGTGACTTATTCTAGTTGCTCGTTCGCCGTTCGGAGTATATTTGATATTCAACGGGAGTAAATGAAGTCAAATAGTAAATAATATTTCCAATTTAATCACACAAATAATTCGCACAAAATTGAACAAACTTGAATGTAAAAAAGTCATCCATTTTTTTTAAGTATTGTATTTAGTATAATAATAATAATAATAATAATAATAATAATAAATAATACATTTCATTTATAAGCGCCTCTTCATTGGGTGTAGTTAAAATAGCAAACCACTTCATTAGGCACACCTTCAAAAATAAATAAACAAATAAATAAATACATAAATAAATAAATGCACACATAAATATATTCACAGACAAATAACTAAATAAATAAATAAATACACACATACATACAGTAATTAGAATAAATAAAGAAACAAATACAAATAAATAAATACATACATACATACATACATACATACGACAACTACATAATAAATTAAATATATAAATACTGTATCTAAATAAATAAATAAATACATAAATACATACATACATACATACATACATACATACGTACATACATACACGCATACATACATACCTACCTACCTACCTACATACATACATACATACATACATACGTAGAATAGACAACTACATAAGAAAATAAATATATAAATACGTACTGTATATAAATAAATACACACATAGAATAAAGAAATACACTAATAAATAAATAAATAAATAAATACATACATACATACATACATACATACATACATAGAATAGACAACTACATACTAAGACAATAAATATATAAATAATGTATATAAATAAATAAACTAAGTAAAGAAATACACTAATAAATAAATGCCAAATAAATACATACATACATACAAATATACAAATATCTAAATATATAATGAAAGCTTTTGGAAGAGAATGAATGTTTTAAACCACCTTATTGAGTACAAGCTTTCTGATCAGCTGTTGGATCTCAACGACAGCAGGTGCACCCGATAAAGTGGACCAATAGTGGCAAATTAAGAACTAACTTCCGGAACATATCGAACAAAAAAAAAAGTCAACCTGAAAGGTCGTCTTGCGCGCTCCGTCCGCCGCCCCGTGTCTGCCATAAATGTGCCGGGACATGTCAGCCAGTTCGTCGGTCCAGGGCGGAGGCTGCCGCTCGGCAACGCTCCGCTCCGGCTGCTGTTGGCCGGCGTGGGGATCCGACGCCACCGCGGACGCCACCGTCGGCTCCAGCTTGGTTCAGTGACAACGTGGTCGGTAGCAGGTTCTCGGTCCTGTCGAGCGGTTCGGTCCGTGTGTGG
Source organism: Hippocampus bargibanti (assembly GCF_051943395.1). Taxonomy (NCBI): domain Eukaryota; kingdom Metazoa; phylum Chordata; class Actinopteri; order Syngnathiformes; family Syngnathidae; genus Hippocampus; species Hippocampus bargibanti. The sequence continues at coordinate 3,580,115 of NC_142741.1, read as the reverse complement.
TGCTGCTCCAGGAAACGATGTCTGGGTGGGGGGGGTTGTTGGTGGTGGGGGGGTTTCAGCTAGCCCATTCACACTACTCGTGATGCGTTCAAAGACCGCACCAAACATCACGGCTAAGGTTTCATCCTCCGATTTTATGTCACGACACATTTCCCCGTCCTAATTCACCAAAACTGAACAAAATATACTCAAGTTTCACGCTCAGGTGTTCCCTAACCACAAGAAATATCACAACTTCGACGAAATATACTTTTTTTGGTCCGTTTCTCACGCATTGACAGTTGTCATAATGCTAAAATACCCAAGCTATCACAGAACAAAATAGTTAGTTTTTTTAAGTCATTACGTGTTCCCAAAGAAATTGTGGGAATTAAAAGATTAAATAAAAGCTATACGATTGAGGATTTTTTTTTAAATCCAGTCATATGTTCGCTTACCACAGGAAATACTACGACTTCGACGAAACACTTTTTTAAGTCCGTTTGTCACAAACTGGCAGTTTTCGTAACGCCAAAACACCAAATATCACACCCAAGCTATTACAGAACAACATATTTTATTTTTTGAAGTCATGACGTGGTCGCTTAACAAAGGAAATGTGGAAAATAGATTCAACAAAAGCTATATGAACTAGCTATCTATTAGCTATATAGCTATCTAGGTGGCTAGCTATCTGTTGGCTGTCTATTAGCTATTTACTAGCTGGCTAGTTAGCGTTCTATCAAATTCCGGTTTGAGTGAATGGTGGCGCGTGCGGCTGCCGCTGCTCACCCACAGAAAAACTTATCCCGTGACTCCTAAAGTAACATTGAGAGTTTTGTAAAGGGCTTATAAATGAAATGTATTATTATTTCGGGGGAAAAAAAACGAATTTCAGTCATGCTATGTTCGCTTACCACAGGAAATATTACGACTTCGACGAAACACTTTTTTTTTGTCCGTTTGTCACAAAATGGCAGTTTTCGTAATGCCAAAACACCAAAAGCTCATCACAAAACAATTTAAAAAATGATTTTTTAAAGTCATGAGATCGCTGCTTAACAAAGGAAATATAGAAATTAAATTCAACAAAATCTATATTATTTAGGGGAAAAAAGGAAGTGTTTCAGTCATGATATGTTCGCTTACCGCAGGAAACATTACGACTTTTAAGCAAAATTCTAAATGAATATTGAATGTATGATCAAATCAGTCAAAATATATTTGTGTTCATTTTCAGTGATGGGACGTTTGCCCACCAAGACTGTTGAACATTGAAATACAAGTAACATCCGACTTACGACCTGCTCGACTTACGACCACCCGTACTTTCCGACCACGACCTCCAGACCCTATTTTTAACATTTTAAGAGGGGGAGTTTGTGATAATTTAGCCTCCGAGTCTCTATTCAACATTTTGAATGGATTTTGACTTACGGCCATTTTGACTTACGACCGTTTGGTCGGAACGGAACTCTGTCGTAAGTCGGATGTTACCTGTATACAGAAAACGTTCAAATTTGAGATTTAATAACAAATTCATAAATATTTTCAGTTTTCTGTGAGACAAATCAAGGTTTTCTCATGTTACTCGTAATCAAAAAGGATCAAGAGTAGAGGCACTTGAAGGCAACACAGGAGTACCAAAAGGCAGCAGCTGCGACTCGGGTGGCCGCGCTCGACCCCAAAAATCCCCCACGGAGCATCTCCGTGAAGTGAAGCGCTCCGAAAATGTCACACCGGATGAATAAATGATGAGCGGCTAACGATCCGCCATTTTTTGACGTGCGCCCGCCAAGAAAATAGCCATGGGTTGAACATATTAATTTTGTTTATTATCTGTAAGAACATCTTTAAAGTTACAAAAAAAGGGGATAAAGGAGCACTTTGTGTGAAATATATATCTATATACATATATTATTAATAATTATAGTTCACAAGAAGCAGCAGCAGCACACCCGCTAATGTTGATACGCGGGTGGACAAGGCATCCAGTGGTAAATACATGTGTACAAAAGCTTAAGGTGCAACTGTACATGGAAAATACACAGAAAAAGATCGGGGGGGGGGTACGAATGAAGTGGTGGGTACAAAATGGAGGACTTTGATCGAGTTTGAGACACAAAACCAGAGGAGACATGATGTGCAGCGTGAAAGGAGCTTCGAAATACCCACAATTAATACCGCTTTCATATTAAAATAAGAAAAATATACCAATCAGGGGTCCTAATCGCTCGTTTTTACCTTTCACACCAAAAAAAAAAAAAAAGTCAGCACAGATTGATTGGCAGTGTGAAAGGGGCTTCTGATACTGAATTACATTCCCAGGTGGACTTTTAAAATCCTGCTTTTGTCAGGCGGCGTGAAAGTAGTTGGCTTCATGGTGCATATTGGGGGCCATGACGTGAAAATGCACAGGGTGACTACAACCACTTGTTGACGATTTAGAAAGACAAGTTTGATTTTGACCACAAAAAGGGGGCGGGGCAATGGGTGTGTCCATTCTCACTGTGGAGACCATTTTAGCTAGTCATCAGGTAGACCAGGAGACACACACACACACACACACACACACACACACACACACACACACACACACACACACACACACACACACACACACACACACACACACACACACACACACACACACACACACACACACACACACACACACACACACACAGTAATTTGCCCATGGGGACCTTATTTTAGGTCCCCACAGGTAAACGAGTCCCCACCGGTCTGACTACAACCACTTGTTGACGATTTAGAAAGACAAGTTTGACTTTGACCACAAAAAGGGGGCGGGGCAATGGGTGTGTCCATTCTCACCGTGGAGACCATTTTAGCTAGTCATCAGGTAGACCAGGAGACACACACACGCACACACACACACACACACACACACACACGCGCGCACACACACACACACACACACACACACACACACACACACACACACACACACACACACACACACACACACACACACACAGAGTAATTTGCCCATGGGGACCTCATTTTAGGTCCCCACAGGTAAACGAGTCCCCACCGGTCTGACTACAACCACTTGTTGACGATTTAGAAAGACAAGTTTGACTTTGACCACAAAAAGGGGGCGGGGCAATGGGTGTGTCCATTCTCACCGTGGAGACCATTTTAGCTAGTCATCAGGTAGACCAGGAGACACACGCGCGCACGCACACACACACACACACACACACACACACACACACACACACACACACACACACACACACACACACACACACACACACACACACACACACACACACACACACACAGTAATTTGCCCATGGGGACCTTATTTTAGGTCCCCACAGGTAAACGAGTCCCCACCGGTCTGCGTAGTCAGGTTTAAGTCCCCACTGTGCAGGACAAACGAGAACACACACACACTTGCAAATTCGTTTTAGAGGAGGGGCTTCTGGTAATATGGCCCTTGCAACTGCTGCTGGTGGTTCTGCGGGGCTGCAGCAGAGACGGGGGGGTAGGACCCGGGCGGCACGGCGCCGCCGTGATAGGCCGACACGTCGACGGGCATCTGCGGGTAAACGCCGCCGCCGGCCGCCTGGCTTATGTACTGCTGATGGGAGCTGACGCCGCTGCTGTCGATGTTAACGGGGAAACTATGTTGACATTTTGGGAAGACGTTTCATCGGGTTTAAGACGCGAGTCGGTGTAAAGCGGTGATACCTTGACTTACGAACTTAATCGGTTCCCAGACAGAGTGTGTAAGGCCAAAAGTGTGTATCCCAAAACTACATTTACCATAGGAAACCATTAAAATGACAATAATCCGTTCCCAGGTCCCCATAAAACATAATTTTCTACTAAATAAGCCTTAAAACTACACAAAATATACCTTATTTTATGTATAATAAATGCGCTATAGTATTATAATTAAAGAAATAAGTGGCCGGTTTCATCAGCATTGAACACTTGATGAGGAACGTAACCCTCTACTTTCACCATCTTGAGGAATGATTTCTTGTAGGTGCTTTCTCTGCGATAATTTTACCTTGTTCCTCATCAATTGTGTTCTGTTCAGCTGGGTTGATAGCTTTTTGCATCAAGTGAACAGGTGGCTTGTGTGGGTTATTTGTGGAGCCTGATTGATGGGATATTTTAACCTTGCAGTCTACACTCCGCTTTTGAACTATCAAAGTTGAAACGAGTCCAAATTTGACTGTTTTCTATTCATTTTATCACTCTCTCTCTCTCTGTCGTCTGCCTGTCTCTTTAATGTTTAACCCCCACCCCCACTCAATGCTGCGTTCTTGACCAATCACGTGGCTTTAACCGAAGACTGGGGGCGGGGTATAGAGGACAAAAACAGTCGGCTGCCATTTTCTTGTTCGGAGAACGGGCTCGTTCGCCAACGACACATCAGTCATTGTGTTGCTCCGTGTGTATCCCGAAAAATAGTTTGTATGCCAAGGTAAAATTTTCATAAATGTAGAGTTCGTAAACTGAAAAGTTCGTAAACCAAGGGGTTCGTAAACCGAGGTATCACTGTATTCTGTGATCGGTCGGGTGGTGGGAAATAAGTTGGTGAACTTCATCTTACCTCATATAGGTTGGCAAGGGAGCGTGGTTGTTGTTGTTGTTGTTGGGCAGTGAATGTAGCGGCCCCTGGTGGTCGCCGGGCAAACTGTAGGTGGGTGGTGGGGGCATCCCGGTGGGCAGGTAGACAGTGGCAGGGGTGGCGACCGCTTGGTTGACGTAGCCCTGAATGTGACGACCAGGCAGAATTGTATCAAGATGCATTTTTTTTTTAGGATAAAATGTAAGCGATCTGGCTAGCTATCTATTTGCTGTCTATTAGCTATTTAGCTGGCTATCTAGCTACTTGGCTGGCTATCTCTCTGGCTACCAAAATGTAGTTGGCTACCTAGCTAGCTATATATTTGCTGTCTATTAGCTATCTGGCTATCTATTTGCAGTCTATTAGCTATATGGCTGGCTAGCTGGCTATCTAGCTATTTAGGTGGTTATGTAGCTGGCTACCAAAATGTAGCTGGCTATCTATTTGATGTCTATTAGTTATCTGGCTATCTAACTAGTTACCTAGCTGGCTACCTATTTGCTGTCTATTAGCTATTTGACTGGCTATCTATTTGCTGTCTATTAGCTATTTGGCTATCTAGCTACTTGGCTGGCTATCTAGCTGGCTACCAAAATGTAACTGGCTACCTAGCTGGCTACGTTGCTAGCTATCTATTTGCTGACTATTAGCTATATGGCTGGCGAGGTGGCTATCTAGCTGGCTACCAAAATGTAGCTGGCTACCTAGCTATCTATCTATTTGCTGTTTATTAGCTATCTGGCTAGCTATTGAGCTGGCTAACGAGCTGGCTACCTAGTTAGCTATCTATTTGCTGTCTATTAGTGATCTAGCTATCTATTTGCTGTCTATTATCTATCTGGCTGGCTAGATGCTATCTAGCTAGTTATCTATGAGCTATATAGTAAGCTATCTGTCTATTAATAATAATAATAATAATAATACTAATAATACTAATAATAATACATTTAATTTCTAAGCGCCTTTCAAAACTCTCAAGTACACTTTACAGTCAGTCACTGGATTTTTTTTTTTGTGCGAGTGCAGCGTTGACAGGTTCTGTTTTGGTCGCCTGAGTATAGCATCTCTGCTTTTGGCAGATGATGTGGTACTGTTTTTCTACTTCTTTCTTTCCTTTCCTCTTTCTTTCATAACTTTGCTGCTGTGTTACTTCCGCGTAGAGTGAACGCCGGTGTGAATGGCTTCCGCTGTATTAGCTACCGAGCTAGCTTTCCATCTATTTGAATTATTCCGGGTTGAGTGAACGCTGGCGCGTGTGGCTGCCGCTGCTCACCCACAGAAAAAAAAAAACCTGTGACTGTAAAGTGACCTTGAGAGTTTTGAAAGGCGCTTATAAATAAAATGTATTTTTATTATTATTATGTTGTGGGGGAAAAAAAAATGGAGCCCAATCTGCCAAAGGACCCAAAGTTTCTGAAGGTCTTGTTCTGACCTGCATGGCGTTCGGGGGCACCGGGTTCCCGTACTGGGTCATCTTGGAGTAGGCCTGGTAGTGCGGCGTTTCATTCATGAGCTTATTGTACAGTTCCAGGGCTTCTAGAACCTTCACGTTAAGCTCTGACAGCTCCGAGTGCTTCCTGGATCAAGGCGCAAGAGGAGAAAGTGAGTGTGGTAGCGGTCGGGGACGCTTCGTCTGGTGTCTCCAGAAGGAGCCAAATCCTCGTACCGGTCGAGTTCCTCCAGTTTCTCGTGAATAATGGGGTTCATCTGCTCACAAGCGTCTGTTCAATCAAAAACAGTTGGGAGGAGTATCATGAGGAATTCTATGGGTGTTTACACAAATGGGGGGGGGGGGGTCTTGATACCTTCCAGCTGGATCAACTCGGCGGGATCCGGATTGAGATCTGCGGGATTGGCGATCCGTAACATCGCCAGGGAACGGTCCATCTTTCCCTTCCATGGCAAACAAAAGGTTGTTTTTAAGAAACAACGGAGGCTAGCTAACGGATAGCTAATAAGTAGCTGATAGATAGCCAGATAGGCAACAGCTGGCCGGCTACCAGCCAGCCAGCTAGACAGCTAAATGCTAGCCGGCTAGCTTATGGATAGCTAATAAATAGCTCATGGATAGCCAGATAGCTAACAGCCGGCCGGCTAGAAAGCTAATGGCTGGCCACCGAGATAGCTAATAGCTAGCCAGCCAGATAGCTAAAAATATCTTTTTGTTTGCACATCCTCATAACTGGCTATCTATTAGCTATTTATTTGCTATCCATTGGCTAGCTAGCTCGCTTTCTATCTATTTGAGTTACGTCGGGGTTGAGTGAAGGCTGGCGCAATTATAATAATAAAATAAAATAATAAAATACTAAACCAAATAAATAGTAATATAATAAAAAAATAAATGATAAAATAATAATATAATAAAATATTATAAAAAAAAACCAACAAAACAATAAATAATAAAAATATATAATAAAATAATAATAATACATAAACTATAATAACATAAATAAAAGAAACACATTTATAATAATAAAATAAATAGTAATAATAACATTAAAAAATAAATAATACAAACTAAAAAACAAATACATTACTAATAAATAATAACAATGAAATAAAACAATAATAAAATACACAAATAATAATGAAATACAACAAATTCATAATAATAATAATAATAATAATAATAATATATATATAACACAATTACAAATAATAAAATAATAACATAATATATCCGGGTTGAGTGAACGCTGGCGCGTGTGGCTGCCGCTGCTCACCCGCAGAAAAAAATACCCTGTGACTGTAAAGTATCCTTGAGAGTTTTGAAAGGTGCTTATAAATGAAATGTATTATGATTGTAAAATAATATTAATGATAATAATAATAAACAATCATAATAAAATAAATAATAATCAACAAAAATAATAAAATAAGACAATAATAATAATAATTGTCAAATAAAAAACAATAACACAGTAATAATAATACAATTTTTAAAAATACACCAATAATATAATAATAATAATAATAATAATAATAATAATAATAAAAATACACCAATAATATAATAATAATAATAATAATAATAATAATAATAATAATAATAATAATAATAATAATAACAAACAAGAAAGCCACTCTACAAGCTAATTCGAGCCGATAAAATAAAATCTAAACAATCACAAAAAAGTGACCTATTTACGAATGTGTGACATCACTCGTAAACGTCTTCTTGGAGTTTTTTTGTCTTCACAAAAGTAGAAATCAACATTTTTTTTTGGGGGGGAAAGTGCCATTGTGGCCCTCACCTCATCAATGACGATGGTTTCGGGTTGAGTGATGGCTTCGGCAATCAACTCATGTGACGGGAACGCTTTCTCCGCCGCTGCAGGAGGGAATAAAAAGAAAACAGCTTACAACAAAATACAGTGATACCTCGGTGTACGAACCCCTTGGCTTACGAACTCTTCGGTGCACGAACGTTAAATTTATGAACATTTTACCTTGGCATACAAACTATTTTTCAGGATACACACAGAGTGCCACAATGAGTGATGTGTCATTCGCGAACAAGCCCGTTTTAACAAGGAAATGGCAGCCGGCTTGTTTTGGTCCTCTATTCCCCGCCCCCAGTCGTCAGTTAAAGCCACTGGATTGGTCAAGAACGGAGCAGTGAGGGCAGGTGGTTTAAACATTAAAGAGACAGGCAGACGACAGAGAGAGTGATAAAATGGATAGAAAACAGTGAAATTTGGACTCGTTTCAACATTGATAGTTCAAAGGCAGAGTGTAGACTGCAAGGTTAAAATTCCCATCAATAAGGCTCCACAATTAACTCGCAGAAGCAATCTGTACACTTGATGCAAAAAGCTATCAACCCAGCTAAAAAGAACACAATTGATGAAGAACAAGGTAAAATGATCGCATAGAAAGCACCTACAAGGGATCATTCCTCAAGATGGTGAAAGAAGAAGGCGACGTTCCTAATCAAGTGTTTAATGCTGATGAAACGGGCCACTCCATTCCATCAACGACCATAACAACGGTCAATAAAACGACTTTATTACACAGTACAGTTTATTTCTTTAATTATAATACCATAGCACATTTATTATACATAAAATAAGGTATATTTTGTGTAGTTTTAAGGCTTAGAAAATTAGAAAGGAGAAAATTATGTGGACCAGGGAACGGATTATTCTCATTTTAATGGTTTCCTATGAGAAATTAATTTTTGGGATGCACACTTTTCGCCTTACACACTGTCTGGGAACCAATTAAGTTCGTAAGCCAAGGTATCACTGTATGAAAAATCAATAACCTCCAAAAGGGGGCGATATTGACCTGTTTCCGATTCACCGTTCAGGTTGCTGGTGACAAAATTAGAAGGAAAGAGACCCACGCCAAGGTGGTTCTCCCCTTTCCACCAGTTTGGATCACTGGTAGGAAAAAAAAAAGAGACAAAAATAGAAACGTCAATCAGAAAATTCAAAATGGAACATGATGCGGATGCCCCATTATCGAGTCGCCGCCGCTAACCTGTCATCCAAGACCAGGATGATCTCCCCGGCTTTGAAAGTTAGCTCGTTGTCCTCGGCCGCCTCAAAGTCGTAAAGCGCTCGGACCTTGCGCGCGTCCTGCGACGGACCGCCGCCTTCGCCGTAGCTTGGGGGGTCATGTGACATGGCGGGGGGTCGCGAGTCTGCGTGCTGCTTCTGGTCCTGCAAGGACAGCTCGATGGCTGCCGTGTTGAAGAACAATGGTCGATTTAAGGGGTTGTAGTGATGCTACTAACAGCGCCCAGCATGGACGCCGACGCTAACATGAACCGGAACAAGATGGCTTCCGCGCTGCTAGCCGGCATGCTAAAATGAAGTCCGCTAAAGCACCGACCGACCTTCACACAGCAACTTTCTTCATACCAACTAGGCCAACCGAGCTTGTAACAAGCCTGACGCTAACAATGCTAGCTAACGTGATCTATTTGAGTTATTCCCGGTTGAAAAGGGTCACCGTTACTGGCTACCTAGCTAGCTATCTATTTGCTGTCAAACTAGCTAGCTAGATAGCTATTAGTCATCTATTAGCTAGATAGCTAGCTAACTTGATCTATTTGAGTTATTCCCGGTTGAACGGGGTCACCGTTGCTGGCTACCGAGCTAGCTAGCTATTTGCTATCTATTAGCTCTCTAACTAGCTAGCTGGCTATCTATTTAGCTATTAGTCATCTATTAGCTAGCTAGCTAACTTGATCTATTTGAGTTATTCCCGGTTGAACGAGGTCACCGTTCCTGGCTACCTAGCTAGCTATCTACTTGCTATCTATTAGCTGTCTAAATAGCTAGCTGGCTATCTAGTTAGCTATTAGTCATCTATTAGCTAGCTAGCAAACTTGATCTATTTGAGTTATTGCCTGTTGAACAGGGTCACCATTGCTGGCTACCTAGCGATCTATCTATTTGCTATCTATTGCTACCAAGCAAGCTATCTACTTGCTATCTATTAGCTGCCTAACTAGCTAGCCAGCTAGCTATCTATTAGTCATCTATTCGCTAGCTAGTTAACTTCATCTATTTGAGTTATTCCAGGTTGAACGGGGTCAGCGTTGCTGGCTACCTAGCTAGCTATCTATTAGCTGTCTAAATAGCAAGCTGGCTAGCTATTTAGCTATTAGTCATCTATTAGCCAGCTGGATAACTTGATGTATTTGAGTTATTCCCGGTTAAACTGGGTCACTGTTGCTGGCTACCTAGCTAGCTTTCTACTTGCTATCTATGAGCTGTCTAACTAGCTAGCCAACTAGCTAACTATCTATTAGTCATCTATTCGCTAGTTAGCTAACTTCATGTATTTGAGTTATTAGCGGTTGAACGGGGTCACCGTTGCTGGCTACCTAGCTATCTATTTGCTGTCTCACTAGCTAGCTAGCTAGCTAGCTATTAGTCATCTATTAGCTGCCTAGCTAACTTCAGGTCTTTGAGTTATTAGCGGTTGAACGGGGTCACCGTTGCTGGCTACCTAGCTATCTATTTGCTGTCTAACTAGCTAGCTAGCTATTAGTCAGCTATTAGCTACCTAGCTAACTTGATCTATTTGAATTATTCCCGGTTGAACGGGGTCTCCGGTGCTGGCTACTTAGCTTGCTATCTATTTGCTATCGGTTGAACGGGGTCACTGTTGCTGGCTACCTAGCTAGCTATCTATTTGCTATGTATTAGCTGTCTAACTAGCTAGCTCGCTATCTATTAGTTAACTATTATCTAGCTGGAATTTGAATGAAAATGACAAAAACCCTGGCACTGGAGTGGACACATTTTTGGCACATCATCTGACTTAATTTTATTTTATGTTATTATTTTATTTTTTTAATCGACAATATAGTGAGACTATAGTGATGAACAGTTTGGGGAAAAAAAGCAGAACCAAAACAAAAGGTAGGGAACAAAAAATGCGGACGGCCTTTGAATGCAACGTGTGTTTGAATCCACCTTTGGTCAGGTCGTCGTCGTCATCCGCAGCTTTAGTGGCGGTGGGGCAACTGCTGCCCTTCTCGCTCGACCCCTGCGGCGTTGAAAGGGAGAGTGAGAAGGTTAACAAAACAAAAAAAAAAGTGAGTGAGGTGCACAACCCAAAACAAGTCACCTGTGATGACGTGGAAGGGAAGATGACGCCTTCGTCTTTTAGCGACTTGATGGTGGCGGCCATCAGGCTGAGCTGAGGATCCTTCTGGAATTCCCCGGCCCATTCCACCATCAGCGCCTTCAGCTTCTCGCACACTTTCGGATGGGCCTGCTGACACCAACAGACGAACGACTTAATTGGTTCTCAGACAGAGTGTGTAAGGTGAAAAGTGTGTATCACAAAAAATAATTTCCCATAGGAAACCATGAAAATGAGAAGAATCCGTTTCCAGGTCGCCATAAAACACAATTTTCTAATTTTCTAAGCCTTAAAACTACACAAAATATACCTTATTTTATGTATAATAAATGTGCTATGTATTATAATTAAAGAAATAAACTGTACTGTATAATAAAGTCGTTTTATTGACCTTTGTGATGGTCGTTGATGGCTTGATGGAATGGAGTGGCCAGTTTCATTAGCATTAAACACTTGATGAGGAACGTAGCCTTCTTCTTTCACCATCTTGATTTATGATCCTTTGCAGGTGCTTTCCCTGCGATAATTTTACCTTGTTCCTCATCAATTGTGTTCTGTTTAGCTGGGTTGATAGCTTTTTGCATCAAGTGTACAGATGGTGTGCGGGTTATTTGTGGAGCCTGATTGAAGGGATATTTTAACCTTGCAGTCGCCACTCTCCCTTTGAACTATCAAAGTTGAAACGAGTCCAAATTTCACTGTTTTCTATTCATTTTATCACTCTCTCTCTCTGTCGTCTGCCTGTCTTTAATGTTTAACCCCCACCCCCACTCACTGCTGCATTCTTGACCAATCGCGTGGCTCTAACCGAAGACTGGAGGTGGGGAATAGAGGACCAAAACAATCGGCTGTCATGTTCTTGTTAGGAGAACGGGCTCGTTCGCGAACGACACATCACTCATTGTGGCGCTCCATGTGTATCCCGAAAAATAGTTTGTATGCCAAGGTTAAAGTTTAATACATTTAACATTCGTAAACCGGATTACAAACGCTTTAGTTTACGAACTTTTCACCTTACGAACATTAAATTCGCGAAAATATAATCTTACACAACTAGTTTCCGGCAAACGAACCAAACCACACAGCGCCACGGTGGCTGGCGGACTAGTTTTCGGCGGATGAACACCAAACCACACGTCGAACAGCGCCACGATGGCTGGCGGACTAGTTTTCCTTGAGTGCAGATGTGGTTTGTTATCAAGTGGAGTACTTTTGCTATTATGGGACCGAAAAAAGACAATATACAATAGCACATTTACTGTACATAAAATAAGAAATATTTTGTGTAGTTTTAAGGCTTAGTTAGTAGAAAATTATGTTTGATGGGGATCCTGGGAATGGATTATTTTCATTTTTAATGGTTTCTTATGGGAAATAAATGTTTGGCAGATGAACTTTTCGCCAACTTTTCGGGAATCAGTTAAGTACGTAAGCTGAGGTATTACTGTATATAGTTTCAAGAAATGCAAATACTTTGGTCAGCATGCAGCGCACTTCGCCCGTGAACTCTCGTGAGCAGACTTCCAAGTGGAACATTTTTCCACAGTTGGACACGCAAACAGCCAACAACTGAAAGACAACATGAAATAAAGTTGAGTGCAAAATGTTGACTTCAAATATTCCCAAAATAATCACATTCAGTCGCAAGACTGCAGCGATTGTTCTCTTTTGCCACTGCACGGATACATCATAAAGTTTTGATGTCGTCGTGTCTTTGATGCTAACAAGATGGCGGAACTATTCAGGCGACAAACTCACATTGAGGGCCTGCATGGCCACATGAGGCACTTTGTGGTTGACTCTCCTCATGATGGACCTGAGGCCATCCTTCGGTCTGAATTTGAGAAAACGGTACAGACATCATAACCAGAAATAACTCCCGAAATAAAGCAAGTAAAACGACAGATGTTATTGTTTTTTTTTCCCCTCTCCTCTTGGCGTACCCATTGGATGTCGTTCCAATCCTATCACATATGTCCATAATGATCGCCCAGTCCTCCGTGGTGTTGGTTTCATTGGTCGCCTTCTCTGTAAATACACACATCCCAAATTTGTATTTTCAAACCCGGTCAAAAGCGATTTACTTATCGCCGTTATCTGGAAAGGTATTAGGAATGTGAGGATTGCTGAAGGAGGACATTTTAATAACTTGGAAAATGAACTGCATTTAATAAGCGTACCTTTTGATACAACTAAATGTCCAAATGGAGACCCCATTTTGCCTCATCCTGGATGTCAAATGTGACATCATCAATACGTCACTGGGAGAAAACCATTTTTATAATACTCAAATAAAACCCAATGTTTTGTTTTGACGCTTTGAAATGTCCACCCATTTGAGTTGACCTATATTCCAATCAGGTGATCACGACACACATCAAGGGAGGTCACAGGCAGGATGTTTGTTATACTTTAATGCCCTCTATTTTTTAAAGCAACGAGTCGATGACATTTTTACCGTTTAACCTCCTCTTCCACACACAGGCGTGTCACTTTGAACTAATCATTTTAGCTGTCAACGGCAATTCGATGCACGCTAGCCAGCCAACAATGATGAAACTATAGCTAAGCTAACGTTAGCAACAAGTGGACCTCTTCGCATCATAACAAAAGGTAGTGAGTCACTTACCCACATCTTGGTCAAATGGGTTGGAGGCAAAAAAAGGCATAATAAACAACTACCCCAAAGTATCCAAACTGGGAAAGTATGGTTGTCAGGCGAGTTACACGGATAAAAAGGACTAAACAAATAACGTTTCCTGGTCCTGTAAAAATCGAACTCGTCAGACTTCCGGGTACTTAGTCGTCTTCGGCGATGCCTGATCCGTTTCGCCTCGACTTTTTTTTTGGTTGCGTTCACGGGCGGCTGGCAAACTGAAAAAGTACATTACGCTACCCAATGTTATTCCGACTGCTGTGACTTATTTTTTTTTAAAATAAACATAAATACTTTGCTAATATTCCTGACACTCTCCAAATACTTGTTGTTACTTTACTTATGTCGCCCCATTATCATTCGTGATTTAAACTCCCATTTGTTTTATACTTGTTTGCTCCCTGATTGTTTCACAACAGGCTGAACGTTGTTTTAAGATACAATAAAATGCGCAAAACAAAAATAATACTCTAATATTTATACTAGAATTATACAAATACTGTATGTAAATTTATGGTAATTAAAAATTTGAATACGGTGTTTGATTAAATGCAAAAGTGACGAAGTCACAAACTAGCGTGATGTCGCTCTCAATTTGTTTCTCTTGTAGTTCTTCCTATCCTCACCCCGTTGACAAATAGAAGCCAACAACATTTTTACAATAGATAATATTACTTTTTCATTTTAGTAATAATAATATTGAAGAATCCGGAACACAACGGGAGGACAGTGAGTGACGTCACTTCTGTGTTTTAGCTTCTGTAGTTTTTCCGCCTTGACAGCGGCCACCTTCTCGGGCCAAAGATCGATCACCTCCTCGGCTCGCTTGCTTGCAATCATGTCGGGAGCTGCTTCGGGGGCTAGCAAGACGACTCATGGCGACAAGGCTCCAGCTACAAAAAAGGGACCCGGCGCCTTGGCCATGGCTTATTTAGTCATCTACAATGTTGTTATGACAGCGGGGTAAGCTAACATGTTACTGATGCTAATGTGGCGCATGGACAGCTCAGTTGTTAATGGCTGCAGTTATTAACGCTCATAATTTTAATTATTTCGACGTGATGTTTTTTCCCATGCTATCTCCATCGGTGATAATGCAAACTATTTTTATTTTCAATGAACTTTGAATTTACCTCGCAATCATTTTAACGCGAATTAATCTTAGCAAGGCGTCATTGCGCATGCGCGGAGGATATCGCTACTTAGGTGTATTTTTCAGATAATAATTTCCTTTATTTATAATAATAATAATAATAATCCCTTTTATTTCTAAGCGCCTTTCAAAACTCTCTAGGACACTTTACAGTCACAAAATAGGGTAACTTAAATAGATAGAAAGCTAGCCAGCTAGCTAATAGATAGCCTGCTGGACAGTTAGCTAAATAGCTTAGATAGCCATATAGCTAATAAATAGCTAGCTACATAGCTAGCTAGATAGACAGATAGCAAATAGATAGCCAGCTAGACAGTTAGCTAAGGAGCCATATAGCTAATAAATAGCCAGCTACATGTGCTAACCAAAGGCACTGATTTTGCATTACAGGTGGCTGGTGATCGCCGTGGGTCTGGTGCGAGCATACCTGGCCAGAGGGAGCTATCACGGCCTCTACTACTCCATCGAGAAACCCCTCAAGTTCTTTCAGACAGGCGCCGTCTTGGAGGTTAGCATGTTCATCTAACAATTAAAAAATAAAAATAAAATTAAAACAATTCATGCGTGACGTTTTTTCCTCTTTACAGATCATACACTGCGCAGTTGGTGAGTGGCGCCTCCATCGTCAACTCATCTGACATCAATAAAAACTGCTTTATAGCTTTATATTCACAGATAGGACACTTCAAATGGTAATAATAATACATTTCAAAACTCTCAAGGTCACTTTACAGTCACAGGATCAGTTTTTCTGTGAGTGAGCAGCGGCAGCCACACGCGCCAGCGTTCACTCAACTCGGAATAACTCACATCGAAAGAAAGCTAGCTAGCTAGCCAATCGATAGCCAACAGACACCTAGCTAGATAGCCAGCCAGCTGAATAGTGAATCGATAGCTAGCTAGATAGGTATATAGCCAACCAGATATCTAGCTAGCTAGTCAGAGCTAATAGATAGCGAATAGCTAGCAAAAAAAATGATAATAATACTAATAGAAGATTTACCTAGCTATCCACCTATCTGGCTGACTTCTCGCTAGCTATTTGCTATCTAGCTCCCTGGCCGGCGGCTATGTAGCTAGCTATGTATTAGCTATCTAGCTAGCTTTCTAGCCACTTGAGTTACTTCCGGGTTTTATTATTCTTATTAATACATACTAATAACAATACATTTAATTTCTAAGCGCCTTTCAAAATTCTCAAGGTCACTTTACAGTCACAGGATAAGTTTTTTCTGTGGGTGAGCAGCGGCAGCCACACGCGCCAGCGTTCACTCAACTCGGAATAACTCACATCGAAAGAAAGCTAGCTAGCTAGCCAATCGATAGCCAAAAGACACCTAGCTAGATAGCCAGCCAGCTGAATAGTGAATCGATAGCTAGCTAGATAGGTATATAGCCAACCAGATATCTAGCTAGCTAGTCAGAGCTAATAGATAGCGAATAGCTAGCAAAAAAAATGATAATAATACTAATAGAAGATTTACCTAGCTATCCACCTATCTGGCTGACTTCTCGCTAGCTATTTGCTATCTAGCTCCCTGGCCGGCGGCTATGTAGCTAGCTATGTATTAGCTATATAGCTATCTAGCTAGCTTTCTAGCCACTTGAGTTACTTCCGGGTTTTATTATTCTTATTAATACATACTAATAACAATACATTTAATTTCTAAGCGCCTTTCAAAATTCTCAAGGTCACTTTACAGTCACAGGATCAGTTTTTCTGTGAGTGAGCAGCGGCAGCCACACGCGCCAGCGTTCACTCAACTCGGAATAACTCACATCGAAAGAAAGCTAGCTAGCTAGCCAATCGATAGCCAACAGACACCTAGCTAGATAGCCAGCCAGCTGAATAGTGAATCGATAGCTAGCTAGATAGGTATATAGCCAACCAGATATCTAGCTAGCTAGTCAGAGCTAATAGATAGCGAATAGCTAGCAAAAAAAAATGATAATAATACTAATAGAAGATTTACCTAGCTATCCACCTATCTGGCTGACTTCTCGCTAGCTATTTGCTATCTAGCTCCCTGGCCGGCGGCTATGTAGCTAGCTATGTATTAGCTATATAGCTATCTAGCTAGCTTTCTATCCACTTGAGTTACTTCCGGGTTTTATTATTCTTATTAATACATACTAATAACAATACATTTCATTTCTAAGCGACTTTCAAAATTCTCAAGGTCACTTTACAGTCACAGGATAAGTTTTTTCTGTGGGTGAGCAGCGGCAGCCACACGCTCCAACGTTCACTCAACCCGTAATAACTCAAATGGCACACTGAATTTACACAGCACGATTTCCCACAGGCATTGTGCCGTCCTCCGTCGTCCTGACGAGCTTCCAGGTCATGTCTCGGGTCTTTCTCACCTGGGCCGTCACGCACAGCGTCCGAGAGGTGAGAACACGCACACGCGTGCTAATAACAAAAATATAAAGCTGCCGCTTGATGGAAACTTTTGATACGCTATAGGAGGCGTCCGAGTCGCGAACTGGTAAGTCGGTGATATCTTCTCGCAGGAATGAAGGCACTCAATGCCGTTGATTTGCTGTGTGTATTGATTGATTGATTGGACATTGGGATTTTTTTGTTGTTGTTGTAACCTAACACCCAAAGCGTGATCCGATTTGTGATCAAAACACGCATGATTCTGCCTCACGATGGGACAAATCATCTTCTGACTCCATTTTCTTCCCCCCCCCGCATGCGTCGGATTGGCGTGCAGGTACAGAGCGAGGATAGCGTGCTGCTTTTTGTTAGCGCTTGGACTGTCACCGAGATCATCCGTTATTCCTTCTACACCTTCAGCTTGCTCAATCACCTGCCGTACCTCATCAAGTGGGCCCGGTAAGACACGCCGACGTCGCAATAATGTTCTCGGCGCCTGATATACAGTGAGACCTCAACTTACGAACTTAATTGGTTCCCAGAAAGAGTGTGTAAGGCGAAAAGTGTGTATCTCAAAAAAATATTTCCCATAGGAAACCATTAAAATGGGAATAATCCGTTCCCGGGTTTCCATAAAATATACTTTTCAACTAAATAAGCCTAAAAAACTACACACAACATACCTTATTCTATTTATAATAAATGTGCTATTGTATTGTAATGAAAGAAATACACTGCATTGTATCATAAAGTCACTTTATTTACATTTGTGATGGTCATTTATGGCTTGATGGAATGGCGTTGGAGGTCAAAGGGAATTGCTGTTTGGAAAGAGAGGCGCATTACATGAGGACTGTAATTAAAGAAATAAACTGTGCTGTAAAATAAAGTTTTATTGACCTTTTTGATGGTCGTTGATGGCTTATGGAAGGAGAGTCACCTTCCATAAGGACTGTTGGTGCTGTTCGGTCGTGTGCTTCCGCCGAAGATCACTCCGCCAGCCGTGGTGGGTGTGTATTATGAAAATAGTGCTTATTATAAGGTTTAATTTTCATAAATTTGACGTTTGTAAGACAAAAAGTTTGTAAGTTGAGGTGTTTGTAAGTTGAGGTCTCACTAGCTGTTTTTTTTGGTGGTAAAATTGGGCTGTTGTTGTGACAGGTATACTTTATTCATTGTGCTGTACCCGATGGGCGTCAGCGGCGAGCTTCTGACCATCTATGCGGCGTTGCCCCACGTGCAAAAGACGGGCCTTTACTCGGTCAAGCTGCCCAACAAGTACAACTTCTCCTTCGACTACCACGCTTTCCTCATCCTCGTCATGAGCTCCTACATTCCGTGTAAGTCCTGGTTTTTAAAGAGTTGATATTTAGTCAGGCAAAATCCCAGGACAGCCTTGCTATTGAAGGGACCCTTGGAAAAAGGGGAAATTGTCACTGCCACAAAATGGCAAATTTCCTCTGTGTTTTTTGGCATGGATTATTGTTGTTTTTTTTTTGGAACATATTAGCAATTAGCTACTAGCTATTAGCTAGCTAGCTAACTTGATCTATTTGAGTTATTCCCGGTTGAACGGGGTCACCGGTGCTGGCTACTTAGCTAGCTATCTATTTGCTATTGGTTTTTAACGCAGGCGGAGGTGCTGATAGAGCGCTGGTCAGACCTCTGGCAATGTTTTTTCCCCTCCCACGAGGGGGCAGCATTTGCCTTTTGAGAATTAATTCAGGACTTTAAAATATGTGTCGTTCGCGAACAAGCCCGTTCTCCTAACAAGAAAATGGCAGCCGGCTTGTTTTGGTCCTCTATTCCCCACCCCCAGTCGTCGGTTAAAGCCACGTGATTGGTCAAGAACGCAGCAGTGAGGGGAGGTGGTTTAAACATTAAAGAGACAGGCAGACCACAGAGAGAAAATGGATAGAAAACAGTGAAATTTTGACTCGTTTCAACTTTGATAGTTCAAAAGCAGAGTGTAGACTGCAAGGTTAAAATATCCCATCAATCAGGCTCCACAAATAACCAGCACAAGCCATCTGTACACTTGATGCAAAAAGCTATCAACCCAGCTAAACAGAACACAATTGATGAGGAACTAGGTAAAATTATGGCAGAGAAAGCACCGACAAGGGATCATTCCTCAAGATGGTGAAAGAAGAAGGCAACGTTCCTCATCAAGTGTGTCACTCCATTCCATCCAGCCATCAAGGAGCATCACAAAGGTCAATAAAACGACTTTATTATACAGTACAGTTTATTTCTTTAATTATAATACCATAGCTTATTTATTATACATAAAATAAGGTATATTTTGTGTAGTTTTAAGGCTTATATAGTAGAAAAATTATGTTTTATGGTGATCTGGGAACGGATTATTCTCATTTTAATGGTTTCCTATGAGAAATTAATTTTTGGGAAGTTTTCAGACCAAACAAAGTACCCAAAATGGATCATGTGTTGCTTTCTCGGTCAGGGGCGTTCCTTCAGTGACATCACGTCAGGAATCGTCACCAATTCGGAAACAAGACTTCCTGAATATTCAGCGCGAGTTTTGTGGATTTATTAATAACAGACATAGCAAGCTATTTTTTTTTGTTGCGCCATCAATCACCGTGTATGAAACTGACCTCCATTTTGTCTCCAATAACGACGAATGTGTTCTCTGATCTTCCTTTCGTTGTTTCTCTTTTTCGGGCAGTGTTCCCTCAGCTCTACTTCCACATGATCCGACAAAGGAAGAAGGTTCTGGGCCTCGCCAACGCCTACAGCAAAGTGGAATAAGGGAAGGCATTAGAACCAAATCAATACATTAAAAACGGACCTCGTAAAAGCTTCTTTCATTCATATTTCCTCAAAATGACTACTACTGTTGTGTTTATTATTTTCCTTGATTTTATTTTTTGAACTACAGTGATACCTCGGTTTTCGACCATAATCCGTTTCAGAAACCTGCTCGAAAACTGATTTGTTTAAAAACCGAAACTGCACTTTCCATTAAAATCAATGTAAAAAATCTTAATTCGTTCAAAGTCTAGAAAACAACTTTTTAACTATTTCATCGCATAAAACGGATAAAAACTTAATAATAGAGCAGCTCATGTGTAAAATTCTATAAAAACAAACTTATTTTCACCAATTTTCTTTCTGCCACGGGGCGTGTTGGCACTTATCCCAGCTGTCTTTGGGCAAACACAGGGCACACTAACTTTTCAAACCATCCTCTGCTTGCTTTAAAATCATACTATTCAGGAGATCTTCATCAAATATGTCAGCATTTTCGCAAAAATAAAACAACAACAATATTAATGCGTCGGTCACAATGAGGAAGACGTGACATATAAGGAAGTGACGTATAAGGAAGTGACATATAAGGAAGTGACGTATAAGGCAGCGGAGGGTCGTCGAGTGATGCATTCAGATGCACTCAGTTTGGTTGAGAACCAAATTTTCGGTTGTATACCGGGGCATAAAAAAGACGACATTTTTGGGATGGGATGAGAACCGAGACGTTCGAAAACCGAGGTTTGACTGTAATTAACAGAGCGATGCCAATCGGATGAACTGAAGGAATCCACTGCCTTTTTTTTTTTTTAAATAAAGAGGGCAGCTTTGTAATCTTTCCGTGGCCGCAGTTAATGTTTCTTTCTATTTTCCATGACAATAAAATTGTTTGACTCTCTGGATTAGCCTTATTATACTTGTGATAGCTAGCCCGCTAATAGATAGTTATCTCGATAGCTAGCCAGCCAGCTAGACCGCTAATAGATAGCTAATAATAATAATAATAATAATAATTATACATTTCATTTCTAAGCGCCTTTCAAAACTCTCAAGGTCACTTTTCAGTCAAGGGATAGTTTTTTTCTGTGGGTGAGCAGTGGCAGCCACATATGCCAGCGTTCACTCAACCAGGAAGTAACTCAAATACTGTAGACAGCTAGCTAGCTAATAGATAGTTAGCTAGCTAGCTAGCCAGCCAGTCAGACCACTAATAGCTCGCTAGCTAGATAGCTAGTGCACTAATAGATAGCTATCTAGATAGCCAGCTAGCCAGCTAATAGATCACTAATAACTAGCTAATAATAATAATTATAATAATAATAATACGTTTCATTTCTAAGCGCCTTTCAAAACTCTCAAGGTCACTTTTCAGTCACAGGATAGTTTTTTTCTGTGGGTGAGCAGTGGCAGCCACACACGCCAGCGTTCACTCAACCCGGAAGTAACTCAAATACTGTAGATAGACAGCTAGCTAGCTAATAGATAGTTAGCTAGCTAGCCAGACAGTCAGACCACTAATAGGTAGATAGCTAGTGCACTAATAGATAGCTATCTAGATAGCTAGCCAGCCAGCTAGACCGCTAATAGATCACTAATAACTAGCTAATAATAATAATAATAATAATAATAATAATAATAATAATAATGCATTTAATTTCTAAGCGCCTTTCAAAACTCTCAAGGTCGCTTTACAGTCACTGGATAGGTTTTTTTGTGGGTGAGCAGCGGCAGCCACACACGCCAGCGTTCACTCAACCCGGAAATATCTCAAATACTGTAGATAGAAAGCTAGCTAGCTAATAGATAGTTAGCTAGCTAGCCAGCCAGTCAGACCACTAATAGGTAGATAGCTAGTGCACTAATAGATAGCTATCTAGATAGCTAGCCAGCCAGCTAGACCACTAATAGATCACTAATAACTAGCTAATAATAATAATAATAATAATAATAATAATAATAATAATACATTTAATTTCTAAGCGCCTTTCAAAACTCTCAAGGTCGCTTTACAGTCACTGGATAACCTATCCAGTGACTTTTTGTGGGTGAGCAGCGGCAGCCACACACGCCAGCGTTCACGCAACCCGGAAGTATCTCAAATACCGGAGGTAGAAAGCTAGCTAGCTAATAGATAGTTAGCTAGATAGCTAGCCAGCCGGACCACTAATAGCTAATAGATAGCTAGCTAGATAGCCCACCAATAGATAGCTATCTAGATAGCTATCCAGCCAGCTAGACCACTAATAGCTAGCTAATAATAATAATAATAATAATAATAATGGACAGCATTTTCACACCCCCGCTTTGTTCAGCGGAAAGTTTGGTGCTATTGAACTGTTGCGGCTTGGAATTGAAGTGGATTTACGTGGGACAGGAGATGTGAGACAATCTCTTTGTCAATGGATGCTACAGCTTTGTGTTTGCTTTCAATATTTAGCTTGTAGCAGACGTGCACATTTCACCGTGACATCCCTGATCCACTGGTGAAAAGGATGCTTTGATTCTCTTCTCTTTCATCTAGAACTGCTTCATACAACAAAGAGAAAAGTGCTTAAAATTGAATGACTGTCTGTGGGAGGAAAAAGCAGTTGGGGTAATGGATGGATGACATCGGGCTTCCAATGTTGGTTGAAAAACCGATCCTGTGACTTTAAAGTGACCTTGAGAGTTTTGAAAGGCGCTTAGAAATGAAATGTATTATTATTATTATTATTATTATTAATCACGTGTGGTCCATCGGCCAGTATTTTGATTGACTTGGCGCCTCGTCCAATGGCACCTCTCGGTTTAGTATCCCGCCCCCTCGAAGGACCCCCAATGGGGGAACGCGACAATGGTTGAGTCCACAGTTTGTGGAGAAAAAGGCTCGGGATGTTTGCTAGCCGCTAAACGAAGCTCATTCCCGGTATTTCTTCGTACGTCACGACCGGACGAGCGGAACTAGTACGGAGGAGGCGCAGCTCACCTTCCCCGAGCATCAGGTCCTTGCTTCGGCTTTGATGGCGACGCCGAGCTGATCCCCGGAGCCTCGCTTCGCGCCCACCGGGTGGCTGGCGGAGGAGGCGGTGATGTTTCTCTGCCCACCGACGCCTCCCTGGCTCCTCCTCGGCGGCGCAGGTGTCGGCCGGTTTGAACCGAAACAGGCGCCATCACCGTCGGGGATGTCCCACTCGACGCCGCCGATGTCGACTCGTCTACGGGGAGCAGCGACGCTCCCCCCGGGAGCTTCTTAATTGGGCCCGATGATGTGGAGCCGAATCCACCTGGAGCTAATGTTGCCCTGCGTCGTGGGCTAACGTCCAGTGTGACTCAAATGATTGATTTTTTTTTGGGTGGCACAGTTGAAATACATTTTTAGGAGGATTATCCCTTTTTGGAATGGATGATTGGCAGCTAAAGTTTGACGTTTGGATTTACTGCAAGTAAAAAAAAGTGGCCGCCACTCCAGCGATGCGCTTTTAGTTGAGTTTTTTCCACCATGTCCCGAGCCAACAGGTTAATTTATATATTTTTTAATAAAGCAGTCTGTATCATTTTATTGATTGAATATTTTTTTTGTAAATTTTAAAAAATAATTTCTGTAATTTCCTAATTTTGAACAATGAAATAATTGTCTATTATTTTCTATGTATCTTATTTTCTAATATTGAATTTTTGTTTTGTAATTAAAAAATATTTCCATTAAAAATGCATGTAGATTTCAACCCAAAATCTTTTTTTTTTGTTTTGATACTTGTACAGTTTTTCTGTAATACTAAACGTTACATTATATTTTTAAATAATTTCCATATTTTTCAAAATATTCTTCTAAAATTCCCATATTTTTTTTGTCATTTTTTTAAAACGATTTCCCCCATCTATTTCCATATATGTACATTTTGTAAGCATTTGGTAATTTTTTTTCTCAAAATATATATATGTTGACTTTTCCTTAACTTATTTACACCAAGTGTGTTCATATGAACACAGATACATTTATTTTAAAAAAATAAAATCAAATCAAAACAGAGTATCAAATAGGTTCAAATGGAGTATATCATTGATAATACATTACATTTTAAGCGCCTTTCAAAGCTCTCAAGCACAATTTACAGTCACAGACAAGCATGTTATAAATAAAATACAATCACAAAATAGAATAGAATAAATAAAATACGATTATAAATTGAAACGAGAGAGCTCCATAGAAAATTCTATTTTAAATAAGTGGCTTTTGAGATGGGATTACGAATGTTGGAAGTGAGTTCCAGAGTTTGGGGGCAGAGCAGCTGAAAGCTCTGTCCCCCATCGTGCTGAGATGGGGTGGGGGCACACAGAGGTGGAGGGAGTTAGAGGATCTGAGGGAACGAGAGGTAATAGAAATTTGAAGGTCAGATATGTATGGAGCTATTAGTGGTCTGGCTGGCTGGCTAGCTATCTAGCTAATTATCTATTAGCTAGCTAGCTTTCTATCTACAGTATTTTAGTTACTTCCAGGTTGAGTGAATGCTGCCGCGTGTGGCTGCCTCTGCTCATCCACAGAAAAACTTATCCAGTGACTGTAAAGTGACCTTGAGAGTTTTGAAAGGCGCTTCTAAATGAAATGTATAGAAATAGCTATTTTTCTATCTATTTGAGTTACTTCCGGGTTGAGTTAACGCTAGCGTACGTGGCTGCCGCTGCTCATCCACAGAAAAACTTATCCAGTGACTGTAAAGCGACCTTGAGAGTTTTGAAAGGCGCTTAGAAATGAAATGTATTATTATTATTATTAGCTAGCTATTAGCTAGCTATTAGCTATCTATTAGCGGTCTAGCTGGCTGGCTCGCTAAATAGCTATCTATTAGCGGTCTAGGTGGCTGGCTAGCTATCTAGATAGCTATCTATTAGCGGGCTAGCTATCCAGCGAGCTATCTATTAGTGGTCTGGCTGGCTTGCTAGTTATCTAGCTAACTATCTATTAGCTAACTAGCTTTCTATCTACAGTATTTGAAGAGAGTTTTGAAAGGCGCTTAGAAATGAAATGTATTATTATTATTATTATTATTCCAATTTCAGTATTTAATATGTGATGTTTTCGCAACAGCGTGAGCCCACCCTGCGGCGGTCCGGCCCCCCCGCGGGGCGGCGCGGAGCATCGGTCAGCCTGGGGTGAGTCGGACCCGGCGGCGAACGGGTGCGCGTACCTGACCCGAAGACCCAACATCCACTGGCGGGATGACGAGGACCCCCTGGAGCGCCGCCGGGCGGGACCTCCCGATCACGTGACCACCACGGTGAGCCGGGTCAGCTTCCGCTCCCGCTCGGCGTGGCAGGATCGCGCCGAAGAGGTCCGGGCCAAGACGGTCCAACCGGGGGACGGCCAGGGGGAGGATGCCAGGTTCTCTGCGCTGGCGCTCTGGTCCGGAGTGGCGCACGTTTTCAGCTCCAAGAAGTTCCAATCGGAGAACCTGGAACGTCTGTATCAGCGCTACTTTTTCCGGCTTAACCAGAGCAGCCTGACCATGTTGATGGCGGTTCTGGTTGTGGTTTTTGCCGTCATGTTGCTCTTCCACTGCTTGTCTGGCAACCAGCCCAGCGTGGCCTCGGTGGTGGTTTTCTCCGCCGCCACTTTTCTGACCTTGGCGCTGATGGCCTTTTGCAACCGGAGCGCTTTCCGCCAGGACCACGTGTGGGTGGTGTGCTACGCGCTGATCCTGCTGGTGCTGCTGGTGCAGGTCGTCGGGGTGCTGTCGGTGCGACCCCGAGATGCTTCTGAAGGCATCTGGTGGACCGTCTTCTTCATCCACGTGGTTTACACGTTGCTCCCCGTCCGCATGCGAGCCGCCGTGCTCACCGGACTGTTGCTGTCCGCCGTGCACGTCGCTCTGTCGTGGATGCAGAACAACATGGACGCCTTTCTATGGAAACAGGTATAATTTCTTTTTTTTTTTTTTTTTTGCTTCTAAATTTATGATTTTTTTTCCAGCTCATTTTTTATTCAATAAACAAAACAAAAACAAAAAAATAACTACAGTGAGACCTCAACTTACAAACACCTCAACTTACAAACACCTCAACTTACAAACACCTTAACTTACAAACTTTTCGTCTTACAAACGTCAAATTTCAGAACATTAAACCTTATAATAAGCACTATTTTCATAATACACACCCACCACGGCTGGCGGAGTGATCTTCGGCGGAAGCACACGACCGAACAGCACCACAGGTTAAGTTACCAACAGTCCTTATGGAAGGTGACTCTCCTTTCATAAGCCATCAACGACCATCAAAAAGGTCAATAAAACTTTATTTTACAGCACAGTTTATTTCTTTAATTACAGTCCTCATGTAATGCGCCTCTCTTTCCAAACAGCAATTCCCTTTGACCTCCAACGCCATTCCATCAAGCCATAAATGACCATCACAAATGTAAATAAAGTGACTTTATGATACAATGCAGTGTATTTCTTTCATTACAATACAATAGCACATTTATTATACATAGAATAAGGTGTTTTGTGTGTACTTTTAAGGCTTATTTAGTTGAAAAGTATATTTTATGGAAACCCGGGAACGGATTATTCTCATTTTAATGGCTTCCTATGGAATTTTTTTTTTGAGATGCACACTTTTAGCCTTACACACTCTGTCTTGGAACCAATTAAGTTCGTAAGTTGAGGTCTCACTGTATCCGCAAATCCAATAAACATTCGCCGCTTTGTGTTTTGATACCGTTTGAGATTTCTCGGCAACTAAAACACGTGAACTGTCCGTGACAAAGAGTCTATAAAAGGATACAATTTCCTTTTTCCCACAAGAGTATGTGTACATTTCTGACAAAAATCCGATCAATTATCTACGAAATGACGTCAGAAAGCGAGTTGCTAATGGACATGAGCTGAGGAGGTCCTCAGAGAGGACGGGAATTATTAACCATACGTGTGGCGCTCTAAAAATATGGAATTTGGGTTTAATGGCGAGTCAGTAAAATTTGGTGTGATACTACGGGAAATAATAATAATAATACAACTAATAATAATAATAATACATTTCATTTATTAGGCGCCTTTCAAAACTCTCAAGGTCACTTTACAGTCACAGGATCAGTTTCTTTGTGGGTGAGGAGCGGCAGCCACAAGCGCCAGCGTTCACTCAACCCGGAAGTAACTCAAATAGATAGAAAGCTAGCTAGCTAGCTAGCCAATCGATAGCCAACAGATACCTAGCCAGAAAGCCAGCCAGCTAGATAGTGAATAGAGAGCTAGCTAGATAGCCAACTGGTCAATCGATAGCCAATAGATACCTAGCTAGATAGCCAGCCAGCTAGATAGTGAATAGAGAGCTAGCTAGATAGCTAACTAGCCAGCCAGATAGCTAGCTATCCAGCCAGAGCCTTTTGTTTCTTTGTGTATTCTAATTATGTTGATTTGATTTTTTATTTGTACATGTAGGAGTGTCTGCTGCGGTCGGTGCTTCCCGACACCTTTCACTCAACCCGGAAGTAACTCAAATAGATAGAAATCTAGCTAGCTAGCTAGCCAATCGATAGCCAACAGATACCTAGCTAGATAGCCAGCCAGCTAGATAGTGAATAGATAACTAGCTAGATAGCTAGCCAGCCAGATAGCTAGCTAGCCAGCCAGAACTAATAGATAGCAAATAGCTAGCAAATGATACTACTACTACTACTACTACTACTACGAGTACTACGAGTACTACTATTACTACTACTACTACTAATAATAATAATCCATTTCATTGATAAGCGCCTTTCAAAACTCTCAAGGTAACTTTACAGTCACAGGATCAGTTTTTCTGTGGGTGAGCAGCGGCAGCCACAGGCGCCAGCGTTCACTCAACCCGAAAATAACTCAAATAGATAGAAAGCTAGCTAGCTAGCCAATCGATAACCAACATACCTAGCTAGATAGCCAGCCAGCTAGATAGTGAATAGCCAGCCAGCTAGATAGTGAATAGCTAGCAAGCTAACTAGCTAGCCAGCCAGAGCTAATAGATAACAAATAGCTAGCAAATGATAATACTAATAATAATAATAAAAATATTTTTTTCTATTTTGTGTAGTTTGAAGGCTTATTTAGTATAAAATTACGTTTTATGGGGACCTGGAAACGGATTATTCACATTTGAATGGTTTCCTATGGGAAATTAATGTTTGGAATACTATTTGAGTGTCTTCTGGGTTCAGTGAACGTTTGCGCATGTGGCTGCCACTGCTCACCTGCAGAAAAACAGATCCTGCGACTAAAGTAACCTTGTGAGTTTTGAAAGGCATTTAGAAATGAAATGTATTATTATTATTATTATTATTATTATTATTATTATTTTGAAAGGCGCTAATCATGTGCGTGCCCTTTTTGATCGATCCTCTTGTTTTGAACACCTCTCACCACGCGGCCCAGTGAGCGCATGACCCGCATTAGCTCCCCGATGGGGCCGCAATGCGCACACTGTGCGGCTATCGCTACAAATACAAAGCGCAAAACCCCATCGGACAAAGTCATACATTGTTTCCATCCCATAAAAAGGCAACCTAAAAATCTTTTCTTGATGGAATGCTCATTTAGAGTGTGACTGTCAATGTGTGTGCTAGCGTTAAATGTTGAAAGAAGCGGCGCTTTGTTTGACGGCGACGCTGCACGTGGGTCACGGTAATCATGTGTTTGAGCCTCCTAATAAGCGCGGATGAAAAAGAGATTGTGGATTTACAACAGTCATTGAGATTACGCACGGTTTTAAGAAATTCTTTTTGAAAATATGAAATGACCATTTATATCGATCTGTGTAGTTTGAAGTCTTATTTAATATAAAATTATGTTTTATTGGGGCCTGGGAAGGGATTATTGTCATTTGAATGGTTTCCTATGGGAAATTAATGTTTGGAAGCCACAAGCATTTGATCGATGAATCGATCCATCTATCGATCATCATTATATAATAATAATAATAATAATAATAATTATTATTATGATCATTATCATTATTATCATAATAATAATAATAATAATAATAATAATAATTATTATTATTATTATCATCATCATTATCATCATCATTATTATCATCATTATTATTATCATCATTATTATTATTATCATTATCATCATTATTATTATTATTGTCATCATCATCATTATTATTATTATTATTATTATGATGATGATGATTATTATTATTATTATTGTTGTTATTATCATTATTATTATCATCATTATTATTATCATTATCGTCATTATTATCATCATTATATAATAATAATAATAATAATCATAATAATTATTATTATTATTATCATTATTATTATCATCATTATAATAATAATTATAATAATAATAATAAT
Organism: Hippocampus bargibanti; assembly: GCF_051943395.1. NCBI lineage: Eukaryota > Metazoa > Chordata > Actinopteri > Syngnathiformes > Syngnathidae > Hippocampus > Hippocampus bargibanti. The sequence goes on along the minus strand of NC_142741.1, from coordinate 3,550,623 downwards.
TATTATGATGATGATGATGATGATGATTATTATTGTTATTATTATTGTTATTATCATTATTATTATCATCATTATTATTATCATTATCGTCATTATTATCATCATTATATAATAATAATAATAATAATAATAATAATAATAATAATAATAATTATTATTATTATTATTATCATTATCATTATTATTATCATCATTATAATAATAATAATAATAATTATTATTATTATTATTATTATTATTTTGTACCGCTGCCCCATTTCAAGCTCAGATAACTCCAAACCAATATAACTTAGGAATTAACTCTTTTCTGATGGAAAAACAGAGATTCTAAAGTTTCTTAAGCTGAATTGAAAGTTTATTCAGTCCGAGACCGTCTGGCATTGAATAAGTTAAAATGGTGGCAGTGCTGCACCGACTCCCATTGGACACCAATTACAATGCGAGTGCTCAATTTCGAATATGGCCACACCCCCTACAATGAGTGGGTGTGCACACTTATGCAACCACCTTTTTTTTTTTACAGATAGCGGAAACAGAAGCGAACGCGTTGGTATGTTTGCTTTGTGGAAGGATAAACGGCGTTGTTGTTCTCCCGTGTAGCAAAAGTGGACACGGAAGAATGTCCAAAGAACGTTATTGATTATCGATACATTCTTGTGTGCTGACACGAGTGGATGTGAAAAGATCTGTTGTTTGCCCCGATGCCATTTTTTAACCAGACAATGTCATTCGAGCATACCTCAAAATTCTGTGAATACATTTTTAATACAGTGATACTTTGGCTTACGAACTTAATTGGTTCCCAGACAGAGTGTGTAAGGCGAAAAGTGTGTATCCCAAAAAATAATTTCCCATAGGAAACCATTAAAATGAGAATGATCCGTTCCCAGGTCCCCATCAAACATAATTTTCTACTTTTCTAAGCCTTAAAGCTACACAAAATATACCTTATTTTATGTATAATAAATGTGCTGTGGTATTATTATCAAAGAAATAAACTGTACTGTATAATAAAGTCGTTTTATTTACCTTTGTGATGGTCGTTGATCGAATGCAGTTTCATCAGCATTAAACACTCGATGAGGAACGGAGCCTTCTTCTTTCACCATCTTGAGGAATGATCCCTTGTAGGTGCTTTCTCTTACATAATTTTACCTTGTTCCTCATCAATTGTGTTCTGTTTAGCTGGGTTCGCAGCTTTTTGCATCAAGTGTACAGATGGCTTGTGCGAGTTATTTGTGGAGCTTGAATGATGGGAATTTTAACCTTGCAGTCTACACTCTGCCTTTGAACTATCAAAGTTGAAACGAGTCCAAATGTCACTGTTTTCTATCCATTTTCTCACTCTTTTTCTGTCATCTGCCTGTCTCGTTCATGTTTAAACCACCACCCCTCACTGCTGCGTTCTCGACCAATCATGTGGCTTTAACCGAAGACTGGGGGCGGGGAATAGAGGACAAAAACAAGCGGGCTGCCATTTTCTTGTTAGGAGAACCGGCTCGTTCACGAATGACACATCACTCATTGTGGCGCTTTGTGTGCATCCCGAAAAATAGTCTGTATGCCAAGGTAAAATGTTCATAAATTTAACATTTGTAAACCGAAAAGTTTGTAAGCCAAGGGGTTCGTAAACCGAGGTATCACTGTATGTCCGAACGTATTTAATACATATTTTTTTTTTTTTTTTGCGCATTACAGTTGGTGTCCAACGTGCTGATATTCTCCTGTACCAACATCGTGGGCGTGTGTACACATTACCCGGCCGAAGGTTCTCAGAGGCAAGCCTTTCGGGAGACGCGGGAATGCATCCAAGCCCGCCTGCACTCGCAGCGGGAAAACCAGCAGCAGGTGAAAAACATTCCCGCAATTATTTAGGGATTATTTTGAACACGCCGCCGTCGTTCAAACCCGCCTTGGACACGAGGTCAACCTGGCCCGGAAATGTCGTTTTATAACAATAATAATAATCATAATAATCCATTTCATTTGTAAGCGCCTTTCAAAACTCCCAAGGTCGCTTTACAGTCACAGGATATGTTTTTCTGTAGGTAAGCAGCGGCAGCCACATGCGCCAGCGTTCACTCAACCCGGAAGTAACTCAAATAGATAGAAAGCTAGCTGGCTAATAGATAGCTAGATAGCTAGTTGTGTTAAGTTCATTTTGTCTCATTGTCTGTTACAAATTAGCTAGTTATTTAGCCAGTAGATAGCTTGCTAGATAGCTATATAGCTAATAGCGAGCTAGCTATTGTTTCATACACATTAAACAGTGTGAAGATGCTTATATTAATGTGTTTTTCTTTATTATTTTTGGGGGCTGGCAGGGGGACTATAATTTGCATTTAATTTCTAAGCGCCTTTCAAAACTCTCAAGGTCACTTTACAGTCACTCAACCCGGAAGTAACTCAAATAGATAGAAAGCTAGCTAGCTAGCCCGCCAACCGATAGCCAACAGATACTTAGCTAGATAGCCAGCAAGCTAGATAGTGAATAGATAGCTAGCTAGCCAACCAGAGCTAATAGATAGCAAATAGATAGCAAATGATAATAATACTAATAATACTATTTATACTAATAATATTAATAATACTAATACTACTACTACTAATAATAATAATAATAATAATAATAATAATAATAATACATATCATTTATAAGCGCCATCGTTCAAACCCGGCTTGGACACGAGGTCAACGTGGCCCGGAAATGTCTTTTTATCATAATAATAATCCATTTCATTTCTAAGCGCCTTTCAAAACTCTCAAGGTCACTTTACAGTCACGGGATGTTTTTTTTTTGTGGGTGAGCAGCGGCAGCCAGATGCACCAGCGTTCACTCAACCTGCAAGTAACTCAAATAGATAGAAAGCTAGCTAGCCAATCGATAGCCAACAGATACCTAGCTAGATAGCCAGCTAGCTAGATAGTGAATAGATAGCAAGCTAGCTAGCTAGCTATCCAGCCAGATAGCTAGCTAGTCAGCCAGATTGTTTTGTTTCTTTGTGTATTATAATGATTATGTTGATTAGATTTTCTTGTACCTGCAGGAGCGTCTGCTGCTGTCGGTGCTTCCCCGCCACGTCGCCATGGAGATGAAGGCGGATATCAATGCCAAGCAGGAGGACATGATGTTTCATAAAATCTACATCCAGAAGCACGACAACGTCAGGTATCACATAATGCAAAAGAAACGACAAACAAATTGACCCGTTGATGTAAATTTTGTAACTACTAGCAAAGTATTCAAGAATGTTTCCGGTTAACATTTAGCTAGCTTGCGAGCAACCTCTGCTAATGGGTTGTGACAGCGTCGGTTGGGGGTAACTTGGCGAATTGGGCCGGCTAATTGTCGGCAACAGGAAGCTGAGAGATGCCTCCTGTCGCTCCTGTTGGCTAACAACCGCTTTTAGCGTGTTAGCGCATGACCGCGTTTGGAGCGTTGATGTTAGGCCTAGAGGGAGAGGGAGTGAGAGAGAGAGCGATAGGGAAGTAAAGTAAAGTATACACAGTAAAGTCTCGTTATATCGATATTGGTTATATCGATAGTACTGCTTATTACGATACTATTTCTATGAACTCAAGGAGAAAATTTACATGCCCGCAGGATCGGATATATCGATAGTCCCGGTTATATCGATATTATTTCAGACTCCCGAGAATATCGACATAACGAGACTTTACTGTATTTTTATCCGACTTACGACCAACTCGACTTACGACCACCCGTACTTTTTACGACCACGACCTCCACATCCATTATATACCCATGTCATTTAGCCTCCGAGTCTCTATTCAACATTTTGAATGGATTTCGACTTACGACCATTTCGACTTACGACCGTTTGGTCGGAACGGAACTCGGTCGTAAATCGGATGTTACCTGTATATATATATATATATATATATACATATATATATTATATATATATATATATATATATATAACCATATATATATATATATAATGTGTTTTTCATGTATATCTATGTGTACTGTAAGCTCTCAGTCGTGCAGGAGTGGTCCATCGATGAAAAGGTTTCTTCAGGCGTCATCTGTACTTTTTTGAAGGTGTCGGCCGTTTCGTTTCTCATCCAAGAGGCTTCGTCAGTGAACTCGCAGCAAACATTTTTGTTAGCTGACGAAGCTTTTCGGATGACAACCGAAACGTCCGACTCCTTCAAAGAAGTATAGATGACGGCTTGAAGAAACATTTTCCTCGATTTTTATGTATATAAAATGTTGTATTCATTTTTTTTTTCGTAGCATCTTGTTCGCCGACATCGAAGGCTTCACAAGTTTGGCGTCCCAGTGCACGGCTCAAGAACTGGTCATGACGCTGAACGAGCTCTTTGCTCGCTTCGACAAGTTGGCAGCAGTAAGTACGCCATACGCACTGTGATCGCGTACTCAGCGCTGCAATATTGACGCGCACGGCGCTGATGTGTCTTTAGGAGAATCACTGCCTGCGCATCAAGATTCTCGGGGATTGCTATTACTGCGTGTCGGGCCTTCCCGAGGCCCGCGCTGACCACGCCCACTGCTGCGTTGAGATGGGCCTGGACATGATCGAAGCCATCTCGTAAGACGATGGCGCGCCGGGAGCTAAAAACGTAGCTGACAGAATCGTCCAATCAGAACGCTGTCATGATAGATGGATCGATAGCTAGCTAGATAGCTAGGTAGATAGCCGGGTAGCTAGGTACTTAGGTAGATAGGTAGCTATGTAGATAGCTAGATAGCTAGGTAGCTAGATAGGTAGATAACTAGGTAGCTAGGTAGATAGCTATATAGCTAGGTAGCTATGTAGATAGCTCGGTAGCTAGGTAGATAGCTCGGTAGCTAGGTAGATAGCTCGGTAGGGATGTAGATAGCTATGTAGATAGCTAGGTAGCTAGCTAAGTAGATAACTAGGTAGATAGGTAGCTATGAAGATAGCGAGGTAGCTATGTAGATAGCTAGCTATCTACCTACGTTGCTAGGCAGGTAGCTAGCTAGGTAGATGGATAGCTAGGTAGATAGGTAGATATGTAGATATCTATGTATCTAGCTAGGTAGATAGCTAGGTGGCTATGTAGATAGCTAGCTATGTATCTAGCTAGGTAGATAGCTATCTACCTAAGCTATCTACCTACGTAGCTAGGTAGGTAGCTAGCTATGTAGCTCGGTAGATAGCTAGGTAGATAACTAGCTAGGTAGATGGATAGCTCGGTGGATAGCGAGGTAGATAGCTAGGTAGATATGTAGAAAGCTATGTAGATAGCTAGGTAGCTATGTAGATAGCTAGCTATCTACCTGCGCTATCTACCTATGTAGCTAGGTAGGTAGCTAGCTATGTAGCTCGGTACATAGCTAGGTAGATGGATAGCTAGGTAGATAGGTAGCTAGACAACTAGACAGATAGCTAGCTAGCTAGGTAGATAGTGGCGACTGTACAGTTTTCGGCCACTAGGGGGCGTCCTCACAGGCTACCCACTGTTGTGTTATTTCACCCCCCGCCCCCACCACCAAGGCTGGTCCGGGAGGTGACGGGGGTCAACGTGAACATGCGAGTGGGCATCCACAGCGGGCGCGTCCACTGCGGCGTTCTGGGATTAAGAAAATGGCAGTTTGACGTCTGGTCCAACGACGTCACGCTCGCTAACCAGATGGAGGCCGGTGGAAAAGCGGGGTAGGGAAAAATTGAATTTGATTGGTCGGCGGAATTGAATTTGATTGGTCGGGATTGATGATTACATCATCAATCTGATTTTTTTTTTTTGGATTGAAATACGTCAACTGTCACGTCAGGCGCATCCACATCACCAGGGCCACACTCAACTATTTGAATGGCGACTACGACGTGGAAGCCGGAGCGGGAGGCGAGAGGAACGCTTACCTCAAGAGGAACCGCATCGAGACCTTTCTCATCGTCGGATGCAGCCAGAAGAGGGTAAACAGAGCCTTCATCCCGTCCGTTGTCCGTTGTTGTTTCGATTGCGCAAAAAAAAACGCAAATCCTGTCACGTCCCCCCCCCAAAAAAAAAGACATGAGACGTCAATACAATACAATACAATACAATACAATACAATACAATACAGTGACACCTCGGTTTACGAACCCCTTGGCTTGTGAACTTTTCGGTTTACGAACGTTAAATTTATGAACATTTTACCTTGGCATACGAACTATTTTTTGGGATACACACGGAGCGCCACAATGAGTGATGTGTCATTCGCGAACGAGTCTGTTCTCCTAACAAGAAAATGGTAGCTGGCTTGTTTTGGTCCTCTATTCCCCGCCCCCCGTCGTCGGTTAAAGCCACGTGATTGGTCAAGAACGCAGCAGTGATGGGAGGTGACAAAATGGATAGAAAATAGTGAAATTTGGACTTGTTTCAACTTTGATAGTTCAAAGGCAGAGTGTAGACTGCAAGGTTAAAATTCCCATCAATCAGGCTCTACAAATAACCCGCACAAGCCATCTGTACACTTGATGCAAAAAGCTATCAACCCAGCTAAACAGAACACAATTGATGAGGAACTAGGTAAAATTATCGCAGAGAAAGCACCTCCAAGGGATCATTCCTCAAGATGGTGATGAAAGAAGAAGGCTACGTTCCTCATCAAGTGTTTAATGCGAATGAAACCGGCCACTCCATTCCATCAAGCTATCAACAACCATCACAAAGGTCAATAAAACGACTTTATTACACAGTACAGTTTATTTCTTTAATTACAATACCATAGCACATTTATTACACATAAAATAAGGTATATTTTGTGTAGTTTTAAGGATTAGAAAGTAGAAAATTATGTTTTATGGGGACCTGGGAATGAATTATTCTCATTTTAATGGTTTCCTATGGGAAATTAATTTTTGGGATACACACCTTTCGCCTTACACACTCTGTCTGGGAACCAATTAAGTTCCTAAGCCAAGGTATCACTGTACAATACAATACGCAAAGGGAGGCTCTCTATGGTCATTATTTATTATTATTATTATGATTATTATTTGACATAAAAAAACGAGTGTGTTTTTTTTCACCAATGTCAGAAAGAAGAGAAGGCGGTAATCGCCAAAATGAATTGTCACCGGACGAACTCGGTGACTCACAACAGCAGCCATTGGACGGACAGACCTTTCTACAACCACCTGGCCAATAACAACCAGATCTCCAAGGAGATGAAGAGGATGGTAAGGCGCCATTTTCTTTTTCAACGCTTGATGTTGTCATGGCGATACGGACAAAATGACAGTTAGGATGGCGGAAAAAAATTTCATTGGCACCGCCCTTCCTATTCTTGATTACTTGCACTCTGGGAAACCAAGACAAAGGCAGGGGAAAAAAAAATCCAACTGGACCCTCCGCACCCTGCTCACCACCTTTTCCAGCGTGTTCTACCGAAGACAAATTCCCTGTGTGTTCTACACACTTGGCCAATAAAGATGATTCTGATTCTGATATTTAGCATTTCTAAATTGGAGGATTCTGTATTTTTTTGGAACGAGAGTATGTGCTAAGCTAAGGAACACAGACGCCAATTTCACTCCTGGCTTGACTAATGAACCAAAGCAACACAATTGACTTTGTGTTGATGTGCTAAATTGATCGCTGCACGCTACCATGGCAACAGTCAGTCGGTAACCGACCCAGTTGGGATGTTTTTGCACGTGATGTGGCATTCACTAATTGGATGCAGATAAAAAAAATAAAAAAAAATAAATAAATCACACGTGCGCTACTACCTTCCTCATCCTGGTCATTGAACCCCATCTTTAAAAAAAAAATTGCATTAAGCGTACTTCAATCCGTCACGTCTTTTTCCTGGAATAACGTCGCTTCATGTATATCCTCTCCAGTACACGGCCGTGACTTTTTCACACCATCATGCAGTTTTCATGATTTCGTATCTCTTTGTTTTGCATCGTAGGGCTTTGAAGACCCAAAGGACAAGTGAGTTGTGAAATTATTTTCATACTTCTATCTATCTAGCTATCCAGATAGCTAGCTTGCTATTCCGCTATATTTCTATCTATCCAGCTAGCTAGCTTACGATCCAGCTATCTTCCTATTCAAATCGCTCCCCAGCTATCTAGCTAGCTTACTATCTAGATATATATCTAGTTAGCTTGCTATCTATCTGTCTAGTTAGCTAACTTGCTATCTATATGTCTAGTTAGCTAGCTTGCTACCTATCTAGCTTGCTATACATTTCTCTCTAGTTTGCTAGCTTGCTATTTATCTATCTAGTTAGCTAGCTTGCTATCTATCTAGTTTGCTTGCTATCTATCTGTCTAGTTAGCCAGCTTGCTATCTATCTAGCTTGCTATATATTTCTCTTTTGTTAGCTAGGTTGCTATCTATCTATCTGATTAGCTAGCTTGCTATCTATATAGCTTGCTATCTATCTGCCTAGTTAGCTAGCTTGCTATCTATCTGTCTAGTTAGCTAGCTTGCTGTTTATATAGCATGCTATATATTTCTATCTATTTAGCTAGCTTGCTATCTATCCAGCTTGCTATATATTTCTTTTGTTAGCTAGGTTGCTATCTATCTATCTGATTAGCTAGCTTGCTATCTATCTAGCTTGCTATCTATCTGTCTAGTTAGCTAGCTTGCTATCTATCTAGCTTGCCATCTATCTGTCTAGTTAGCTAGCTTGCTGTCTATATAGCATGCTATATATTTCTCTCTATTTAGCTAGCTTGCAATCAATCTATCTGGTTAGCTAGCGTACTATCTATCTGTCTAGTTAGCTAGCTTGCTATCTGTCTAGTTAGCTAGCTTGCTGTCTCTCTCGCTTGCTATATATTTCTCTCTAGTGAGCTAGCTTGCTATCTATCTATCTGATTAGCTAGCGTGCTATCCATCTGTCTAGTTAGCTAGCTAGCTTGCTATCCATCTATCTTGCTTTCTATCGAGCCATCTATCCATCCATCCGACACTGGGGGAGTTCTTTTGATCTCCACCGTTAGCTGGTGGTTGCTATTTCCTGTCTTCCTGTTGCTAAGGAAACCCTCCATGCACACCAGCGAGACGCCTACACCACATAATACTTGAAAGCGGACACCCGGACAGGGGGTGAGGGTGGTATTTGCCTGTGGTACAAGTGGATCATAAAAAAAAAGATGTGGCAAAGAACGAAATTGCAGCAGTTAAAAATAAAGAAACAATCCGTATGATGTTCAGGAACATCAAGTAAATGTGACATTTCTCTTTTTTTGGGGGGGATTGCTGTTCAGACACGCGCAAGAGCACATGAACCCCGAGGACGAAGTGGACGAGTTCTTGGGCCGAGCCATCGATGCACGTAGCATCGACCGCCTGAGGTCCGAACACGTCAGGAAGTTCCTGCTCACCTTTAGGGAGGCCGACCTGGAGAGCAAGGTTCTGCGCTGGTCTTCCTCCTCCTTGACACCGATGATCATAACGTAAATATGATTTTTCATATTTGCGTGGCAGTACTCCAGACAGGTGGACTCCCGCTTCGGAGCGTACGTGGCGTGCGCCTCTCTGGTCTTCCTCTTCATCTGCAGCATACACGTCGTCGTCGTGCCTCCGTGAGTTCACTACACATGCAAGAACATTTACATGTCAATACAAGTAACATCTGATTTACGACAGAGTTCCGTTCTGACCAAACGGTCGTAAGTTGAAATGGTCGTAAGTTGAAATCCGTTTCAAAATGTTGAATAGAGACTCGGAGGCAAAGTGACTCACAAACTCCCCCTCTTAAAATGTTAAAAATAGGGTCTGGGGGTCGTAAGTACAGGTGGTCGTAAGTCGAGCCGGTTGTAAGTCGGATGTTACCTGTATCTATATATATATTTTTTTTTTAGATGAAGTGAAGCACTTGATTGCGAAACATTGTGATCTGGCAAGGAAATTGAAATCGCTAAGCTACATTGAAAATACAGTAAAGTCTTGTTATATCGATGTCGGTTATATCGATAGTACTGCTTATTACGATACTACAGTAAAGTCTCGTTATATCGATATCGGTTATATCGATAGTACTGCTTATTACGATACTATTTCTATGAACGCAACAAGAAAATTTACATGCCGCATGATCGGATATATCGATAGTGCGGTTATATCAATATTTTTTCCGACTCCCGAGAATATCGATATAACGAGACTTTACTGTATGTTCTCTGGCATTGATTGATGTGTTCAGGTGCAGTCGTTTAAAGGACAACCGACACCTCCGGACAAGTTGCGTCCATAATTTGTAAAATGACTTCAAATGACTTTTACTGAGCGTATTTTACAAAGATTCCACCGCATATAGCTATATTTTAGGTTTTTTTTTTAAGACTCGTGCTGAATATTCAGGAAGTCTTGTTTTCGAGTTAGTGACGATTCCCTAAGTGACGTCACGGAGGGAACGCCCCTGACCGAGAAAGCAACACACAATGCATTTTGGGTACTTTTTTTGGTCTGAAAACACCGTGTTGATCACGAAATTAGAAGGTGAAGTACATAAAAGTACATAAATAATGCGATGGTGAATGGTTGCGTGTTGCACCAAGACTACTATTTGATACTAGTTGAAACGAATTCCAAGCAGACAAATCAGCCCATTTCCAATGTTTTTTCCCCTTCCATAATCATTTGCTTTTTGTCCGTGTTTGCGCTTTGTTCCAGCTTCAGCTGTTGTTAAAGCGCTATATTAATCAATGTATGTATTGTATTTTGTACATCTGCCCCCATTTCAAGCTCAGATAACTCCAGACCAACATAACTTAGGAATTAACTATTTTTTCACTGGATTGAATATTTATGCAGTCTTAAAACTCAAAATTCTGTGGGTCCTGCAATTTGAGTGACAATGACAAAAACCCTGGCACTGGATTGGACACATCACAAGGATTTACTTCATTTGTTAGGTCAAGTATATGTAAATAACTAAACGCCACCATTCAAATGACGTCCCAGTTCTGGTTTTGCAGCTCGGGCGTGATGAGGGGCCTCTTCACATGCTGCCTGATCCTCCTGGTGGCGCTGGTGTTCGTATCCAGCGTGTACTGCTGCTACGGGGTGAGTCGCCGCATGTAATTACAGTGATACCTTGGCTTACGAACTTAATTGGTTCCCAGACAGAGTGTGTAAGGCGAAAAGTGTGTATCCCAAAAATTAATTTCCTATAGTAAACCATTAAAACGAAAATAATCCATTCCCAGGTCCCCATAAACCGTAATTTTCTACTTTCTAATTTGCTAAGCCTTAAAACTACACAAAATATACATTATTTTATGTATAATAAATGTGCTATGGTTTTATAATTAAAGAAATAAACTGCCTTCTTTCACCATCTTGATGAATGATCCCTTGTAAGTGCTTTCTCTGCGATAATTTTACCTTGTTCCTCAATTGTGTTCTCTTTAGCTGGGTTGATAGCTTTTTGCATCAAGTGTACAGATGGCTTCTGCGAGTTAATTGTGGAGCCTGATTGATGGGAATTTTAACCTTGCAGTCGACACTCTGCCTTTGAATTCTCAAAGTTGAAATGAGTCCAAATGTCACTGTTTTCTATCCATTTTGTCATTCTCTCTCTGTCGTCTGCCTGTCTATTTTATGTTTAAACCACCTCCCCTCACTGCTGCGTTTGTGACCAATCACGTGGCTTTAACTGACGACTGGGGGGGGGAATAGAGGACTAAAAAAAATGTCGGCCGCCATTTTCTTTTTGGGAGAATGGCTTCACTCTCTTTCTGTCTGTAAACCCCCCCCCCCCCCCCATCACTGCTGCGTTTTTGACCAATCACGTGGCTTTAACCGACGACTGGGGGCGGAAAATAGAGGACAAAAACAAGTGGGCTGCCATTTTCTGCAAACGACATATCACTCATTGTGGCGGCTTGTGTCTATCCCGAAAAATAGTTTGTATGCCAAGGTAAAATGTTCATAAATTTAACGTTCGTAAACTGAAAAGTTCGTAAGCCAAAGGGTTCGTAAACAGAGGTATCACTGTATTTGGTCCTAAAATGTGAATAACTGCCCGGGGGGGTGGGCGGGTTTAGGTCTTCCCAGCGGCCCTCCAAACCATTTCCAGGAGGATCGTTCAATCGCGACTCAATAGCACCCTGGTGGGCGTGGTCACCATCCTAGTGGTCTTCCTGTCAGCCTTCGCCAACATCGTGAGTGGCGTGAATTTGACGTTGGCGCTTGGCTACTGCCCCCCCCCCAAACCCTCACTTGAGCTTTTGAAAGCCTCTTTCCTCAGTTCAGCTGCAGCGGGCGCGACCTTCGTGGCTGTATCGGGGCGGAGCTTAATATCAGCCGGGATGCGGTGGACGCTTGCCACGCCCAGTTACTTAACTACAGCTTGAATGCACAGACGGGACCATGCGGGGACCAAGCGCCCTTTTGTGGATTTCCCGAGGTACACCAGAAAGTAGTACATATTTCTGTTTAAAAAAAAAGTTGTCGTTACGATGCATTCAAGTGCAGTCGTAAAAAAAAGTTGATGTGTTTTCATCACATTTTTTTTAACTCATTCACAATATTTTACATTAAAAAAAAACTTGCATTCAATTGTGGGATCAATCGCCTTCAACTCATTCACTACAATATGATGTGCAAAAATGTGTCCATTCCAGTGCCAGGGTTTTTGTCATTGTCACTCAAATTCCATAGACCCACAGAATATTGAGTTTTAGGACTGCATCAACATTCAATACAGAGTTAAAACCCTTAGACTCTCTTCTTTCATCAGAAAAAAAAAGAGTTAATTCCCAAGTTATATGGGTCTGGAGTTATCTGAGCTTGAAATGGGGGCAGCTGTACAAAATATCATACAATACATACATATTGACTCATATAGCGCTTTAACCACAGTCTCAGAAAACTTAGACTCTCTTCTTTCATCAGGAAAAAAAAGACTTAATTCCTAAGTTATATGGGTCTGGAGTTATCCGAGCTTGAATTGGGGGCGGCTGTACAAAATACAACGCAATACATACATATTTGTTTATATAGCGCTTTAACAGCTGAAGCTGGACGAAAGCTCAAAAATGGAAAAAAGGGAAATGCTGCCCCCTTGTGGAAAAAAAAAAACATTGCCAGAGGGCTGACCAGCGCTTTATCTGCACTCCCCGGCAAGAAAAACCAAAACCCGAAAAATTAGGGAATGGCGCTCCATGTCATATTTTCAATTCCCGAATCAATTCGGAAATGGCCTTGAATGAGTTAACATTGGTGAGAAAAAAAAATAGATCCATGTATGTTTGTATTTTGTTTTAAACGACTGCTTACCAGTGCTTTATCGGCACCCAAAAAAAAAAAAACCAACAAATTCGTGAATGCCGCTCGCTGTCCTATTTTCAATTCCCCAATAAATTTGCGAATGGCAGTGAATGAGTTAAATGTGAGGCGTTCAATGACATTCACGATTGCGAGGCGTTCAATGGCAGCGTTAAAAAGGCTTCCTTTTGTGTGTGTGTGTGTCCCTCAGTACTTTTCATGGTGCGTGGTGCTGAGCCTGCTAGCGTGCTCGGTGTTCCTTCAGGCGCACAGCCTGGGCAAACTTATGCTCATGCTGTCAATGGAGCTGCTCTACCTTCTAGTTGTGCAGCTGCCGAGGGGCGTTCTCCTCGACAACCGGGACCTCCTCGCCGTGGCCAACGCCGCGTGAGTTCTCTGTGATAAAAAAAAAATAAAATAAATCGGTGACAAGGATATCTAACATTGGCCTAAAAGGAAGTCTATATGTTGACTCGTGACGTCCTTGGTTGTTGAAATGAAGCTTTTCAATTCACGTCAACATTGTTCGTGAACTAGCCAAATGCTGCAAGATAGGGTTAAATCGGGACATTAGAATGACGCTCTTCAACATGTCTTTGCGCTATGATGGCAGCAAAGCGCTAATTTTGTCTAAATGACAATCGTCAATTTAACTAGGAAGCTAACTAGGTAGCTAGGTAGATAGCTAGGTAGATGGCTAGGTAGATAGCTAGGTAGCTAGGTAGGTAGCTAGCTCGGTAGCTAGATAGCTATGTAGTTAGGTAACTAGCTAACTTTCTATCTACTTCAGTTACTTCCGGTTTGAGTGAACGCTGGCGCGTGGGGCTGCCGCTGCTCACACGCAGAAAAACGTATAATGACTGTAAAGTGACCTTGCGAGTTTTGAAAGGTGCTTATAAAGGAAATGTATTATTATTATTATTATCTATGAGCTATCTATTAGCTAGCTGTTCGCTATCTATCAGCTAGCTAGCTTTCTATCTATTTGAAGTACTTCCGGGTTGAGTGAATGCTGGCGTGTGTGGCTTCCGCTGCTCACTCACACAAAAATTTATCCTGTGACTCCTAAAGTGACCTTGAGAGTTACTTAGCTATCTATTAGCTGTCTATTAGCTGGCTAGCTTTCTATCTGAGTTACTTCCGGGTTATGTAAAGGCCTAGATAGCTATCTGTTAGCTATCTATGAGCTAGCTATTTCAGGTACTTCCGGTTCCATGAGAGTTTTGAAAGGCGCTTGCTTTCTAGTTATTTAGCTATTAGCTGTCTATTAGCTATCTGAGTTACTTCCGGGTTGTGTGAAGGCCTAGATTAGCTATCTGTTAGCTATCTGTTAGATAGCTAGCTTTCTATCCGAGTTACTTAGCTATCTATTAGCTAGCTAGCTTTCTATCTGAGAGGTATGTATGTGTTTGTGTAGAAGAAGCACTGACCTTTTTTGTTCTCTTTTGTTCCTTTCAGCGGGCACGTGAACGGAACCAGGTGAGATCATCAACATCGTTTTCCTTTTCCTGAAACATAGAACTAAAATCATGTTTGTGTGTGCGTCTATCCCCCCCGCAGCTGCGTGTCCGAGTCAAAGGTGCCTCTGAAGATCATGACACCCGTGGTCATCACCGTTTTCGTGCTGGCGCTCTACCTTCACGCCCAGCAGGTGGAATCGACCGCCAGACTCGACTTCCTGTGGAAGCTGCAGGTCAGCTCACGCCGACTGACACGTGAAAATGTCCGCGCGCAGTTGCGTGCATGTAAAATGGAAGTTCCTGAAAGTGTAAATAAGATACTTCATGTGGTGCGTTCAGGTGAAATAGGATGTTCTTGTTTTCATATGTAATGTAGTTGTGTATTGAAGCACACACATTCTCAATGACTTGTTATCGTATTGGAGTGGATTGGATTTGCCTTTATTATTATATACAGGTAATATCCGAGTTACGACTGGCGCGAGTTACGACCACCCCTACTTACGACCACGACCGCTAGTCCTTTTTCTTTTTAATTCTACGCCTGGCACCGCAACGCGCAAGCAGCCGGCAACGTGTACTACAATTTTGGCCAGCCAGCATGTCACACACTTGCACAGCAATGCGTGACTACACTCAATACAGTAGTTATACAGTGCAGATACAGTCTCGGCAACCAGCAACTGTGTAGTAATGTACTTTTACAGGTACAGGTACGAGCAAGCTGGCTATTCACTATCTAGCTGGCTGGCTATCTAGCTAGGTATCGATTGGCTAGCTAGCTAGCTTTCTATCTATTTGAGTTACATCCGGGTTGAGTGAACGCTGGCGTGTGTGGCTTATTATAAATGAACTGTACAGTAAACAGTTTTGTATACATTACAGGTAGTTATACAGTAATAAAAATCGATAATACGAAATATAAAATGATAAAAATGACACTAAAAGTTATAACATGTATAAATGAACTGTAAGCAGTTTGGTAAATAATAGTATTCAATAGAAAACGTCGCTTAAAAACAACAGATTGACATCCTATACTATCCTGTCATGTAAAGGTCGGCCATTTTGAATGGATTTCAACTTACGACCGTTTTGTCAGAGCCCGGTCGTAATCCGGATGTTACCAGTACAGTAGTTTGAGTTGCCCATCACGTGTGATTTTTGTGCGCAGGCAACGGAGGAAAAGGAGGAAATGGAGGAGCTCCAAGCGTACAACCGCCGCCTGCTGCACAACATCCTCCCTAAGGACGTGGCGGTGCACTTTTTACAGCGCGAGCGCCGCAACGACGAGCTCTACTACCAGTCGTGCGAGTGCGTGGCCGTCATGTTCGCTTCCATCAGCAACTTTTCCGAATTCTACGTGGAGCTGGAGGGAAACAACGAAGGCGTCGAATGCCTCCGGCTCCTGAATGAGATCATCGCCGATTTTGACGAGGTGACGAAATGACGATCCGATGATAATAATAATACATTTCATTTATAAGATAGCTAATAGATAGTTAACAGATAGCTAGCTCTGCCTTCACTCAACCCGGAAGTAACTGCAATAGAAAGCTAGCTAATGGACAGCTAATAAGTAACTCGGATACAAAGATAGCTAGCTAAAAATAGCTAAAAGATAGCTAGCTAGGCCTTCACTCAACACGGAAGTAACTTGGATAGAAAGCTAGCTAATCGATAGCTAACAGATAGCTAGCTAGGCCTTCACTCAACACGGAAGTAACTCAGATAGAAAGCTAGCTAGCTAATAGACAGCTAATAGATAGCTAAGTAACTCTGATAGAAAGATAGCTAGCTAATAGATAGCAAACAGATCGCTAGCTAGGCCTTCACTCAACCTAGACGTAACTCAGATAGAAAGCTAGATAGCTAATAGATAGCTAAGTAACTCGGATAGAAAGCTAGCTAATAGATAGCTAACAGATAGCTAGCGAGGCCTTCACTCAACACGGAAGTAACTTGGATAGAAAGCTAGCTAATCGATAGCTAACAGATAGCTAGCTAGGCCTTCACTCAACCCGGAAGTAACTGAGATAGAAAGCTAGCTAGCTAATAGCCAGCTAATAAATAGCTAAGTAACTCAGATAGAAAGATAGCTAGCTAATAGATAGCAAACAGATCGCTAGCTAGGCCTTCACTCAACCTAGACGTAACTCAGATAGAAAGCTAGATAGCTAATAGATAGCTAAGTAACTCGGATAGAAAGCTAGCTAATAGATAGCTAACAGATAGCTAGCTACGCCTTCACTCAACACGGAAGTAACTTGGATAGAAAGCTAGCTAATCGATAGCTAACAGATAGCTAGCTAGGCCTTCACTCAACCCGGAAGTAACTGAGATAGAAAGCTAGCTAGCTAATAGACAGATAATAAATAGCTAAGTAACTCGGATAGAAAGATAGCTAGCTAATAGATAGCAAACAGATCGCTAGCTAGGCCTTCACTCAACCTAGACGTAACTCAGATAGAAAGCTAGATAGCGAATAGATAGCTAAGTAACTCGGATAGAAAGCTAGCTAATAGATAGCTAACAGATAGCTAGCTAGGCCTTCACTCAACCTACACGTAACTCAGATAGAAAGCTAGATAGCTAATAGATAGCTAAGTAACTCGGATAGAAAGCTAGCTAATAGATAGCTAACAGATAGCTAGCTAGGCCTTCACTCAACACGGAAGTAACTTGGATAGAAAGCTAGCTAATCGATAGCTAACAGATAGCTAGCTAGGCCTTCACTCAACCCGGAAGTAACTGAGATAGAAAGCTAGCTAGCTAATAGACAGCTAATAAATAGCTAAGTAACTCGGATAGAAAGAAAGCTAGCTAACAGATAGCTAGCTAGGCCTTCACTCAACCCGAAAGTAACTCTGATAGAAAGCTAGCTAGCTAATAGATCGCTAACAGATGATTACTTTAATAATCAATACGAACATATTGACAGATCATCAGCGAAGACAACTTCCGGCAATTGGAGAAGATCAAGACCATCGGCTCGACGTACATGGCGGCGTCGGGCCTGAATGCGTGCACGTACGACAAGGCGGGCCGCTCGCATATCCGCGCCCTGGCCGACTACGCCATGCGCCTCATGGAACAGATGAAGTACATCAACGAGCACTCCTTCAACAACTTCAAAATGAAAATTGGTAAGGATTTACGTGCGCCCGCAATCTCTCGAAAACTGTGAAGGATGGCTCACACACATTGACATCTACACTATATTAGCGAGCCAGCTAGCTATTAGTTATCTGTTAGCTAGCTAGCTAACTTGATCTACTACTACTACTAAGATCTACTTGATCTTGAGTTATTCCCGGTTTAACGGGGTCACCGTTGCTGGCTACCTAGCTAGCTATCTATTAGCTGTCTGTCTAGCTAGCTAGCTAGCTATTAGTTATCTATTAGCTAGCTAGCTAACTTGATCTATTTGAGTTATTCCTGGTTGAACCGAGTCACCATTGCTGGCTACCTACCTAGCTGTCTATTTGCTATCTATTAGCTGTCTAACTAACTAGCTAGATAGCTAGCTATTAGTTATCTATTAGCTAGCTAGCTAACTTGATATATAGCTAGCTATTAGTTATCTATTAGCTAGCTAACTTGATGTATTTGAGTTATTCCTGGTTGAACAGGGTCGCTGTTGCTGGCTACCTAGCTAGCTATCTATTAGCTGTCTAACTAGCTAGCTAGCTATGTATTAGCTAGCTAGCTAACTTGATCTATCTGAGTTATTCCCGGTTGAACGAGGTCACTGTTGCTGGCTACATAGCTGGCTATCTATTAGCCGTTTAGCTAGTTAGCTATTAGTTATCTATTAGCTAGCTAGCTAACTTGATCTATTTGAGTTATTCCCGGTTGAACCGAGTCACCATTGCTGGCTACCTACCTAGCTGTCTATTTGCTATCTATTAGCTGTCTAACTAACTAGCTAGATAGCTAGCTATTAGTTATCTATTAGCTAGCTAGCTAACTTGATATATAGCTAGCTATTAGTTATCTATTAGCTAGCTAACTTGATGTATTTGAGTTATTCCTGGTTGAACAGGGTCGCTGTTGCTGGCTACCTAGCTAGCTATCTATTAGCTGTCTAACTAGCTAGCTGGCTATGTATTAGCTAGCTAGCTAACTTGATCTGAGTTATTCCCGGTTGAACGAGGTCACTGTTGCTGGCTACATAGCTGGCTATCTATTAGCCGTTTAGCTAGTTAGCTATTAGTTATCTATTAGCTAGCTAGTTAACTTCATCTATTTGAGTTATTCCCGGTTGAACCGAGTCACCATTGCTGGCTACCTACCTAGCTAGTATCTATTTGCTATCTATTAGCCGTCTAAGTAACTAACTAGCTAGCTAGATAGCTATTAGTTATCTATTAGCTAGCTAGCTAACTTGATATATAGCTAGTTAGCTATTAGTTATCTATTAGCTGGCTAACTTGATCGATTTGAGTTATTCCCGGTTGAACAGGGTCGCTGTTGCTGGCTACCTAGCTAGCTATCTATTAGCTGTCTAACTAGCTAGCTATCCTGTGACTGTAAAGTGACCTTGAGAGTTTTGAAAGGCGCTGATAAATGAAATGTATTATTATTATTATTATTATTATTATTATTATTATTATTATTACTCCCCCCTTTTATTTGGGCTTTGTTAGGTCTCAACATGGGCCCCGTGGTGGCCGGCGTGATCGGTGCTCGGAAGCCTCAATACGACATTTGGGGCAACACGGTCAACGTGGCGAGCCGCATGGACAGCACCGGCGTGCCCGAGAAGATACAGGTGCAGTTGTAGCATGCACCAGATGAATCTCAGGGATTGCATTTCGACAAAAAGTAATACTTTAAATGTGGAAATGAGCTGAAATATCTGAGCTTGAAATGGGGACGGATGTACAAAATACAAAACATACATTGATTTATATAGCTCATTAACAACAGCTGAAGCTGTAAAAAAAAGCGCTAACATGGACAAAAGGTAAATGCTGCCTCCTCGTGGAAGAGAAAAAGCACTTCCAGAGGTTTGCCTGAAACTTTATCGGCACCCCCCGTAAGAAAAAAAAAAAACAAATTCGGGAATGGCACTCAACATCACTTTTCAATTCCCGAATAAAAACTTGCGAATGGTCGTAAATGAGTGACAAAAATTACCTTAAAGTAGTCAAAATGGCGTCTACTTGAATCTATGCGTTAAAGCTAATCTGTTAAATAATACATGTTATTCCTTTTGCCCATTCGATTCAGCGTAAGAAAACTTGCGTGTGTCTGCTTTCATCAGAAAAAATTCCTAAATTATATGGATCTGGAGTTATCTGAGCTTGAAATGGGGGCAGATGTACAAAATACAATACAAAACATATTGGTTTACTTAGCGCTTTAACAGCGAAAGCTGAAACAAAGAGCTAACATGGACAAAAGGCAAATGCTGCCCTCTCGTGAAAGGGGAAAAACATTGGCAGAGGTCCGTCCAGCGCTTTATCGGACAAAAGTAGTGCTTTTGTGCCTGGTTTCTAGACTAACTTTTGTTTTTTTAATGGAAGCACAATGGCACCTAATCTGAAATAAAGGTGGTGTATGTACATCAATCAAAAATGGCGTCTGTAGATACCCTGTGGGTGCATCACATGCTAAGCTTAGTCTTGCTAACTCGTATACTCGCTATCTAGTTAGCTACCTAGCTATCTATATATTTGCTATGTAGCTCACTATCTGGCTATCTAGCTATCTATCTGCTATCTTGCTATCTATCTCGCTGACTGCTATCTAGCTGGCTAGCTAGCTGCTATCGAGCTGGGTCCACTGGCTATCTATTAGTTATAGCTAGCTATAAGCTATCTATTAGCCAGCTTTCTATCTATTTGAGTTACTTCCGGGTTGAGTGAAAGCTGGCGCGTATTGCTGCCGCTGCTCACCCGCAGAAAACCTGATCCTGTGACTGTAAAGTGACCTTGAGAGTTTTGAAAGGCGCTTAGAAATGAAATTTATTATTATTATTATTATTATACTGTTCTCCCAGGTGACTGCCGACTTGTACCAGGTTCTAAACTCCTACAATTACTCGCTGGAGTACCGAGGTGTGGTGACGGTGAAGGGCAAAGGTGACATGATGACCTACTTCCTCAACAGTGGACCGTCCCACGGCAGTCAAAGGCACCTTGGACCTTCAATGGGCCACTCTGGAAGAAGTTCAACTTGATTGACAGGATGTTGAAGTCAATCACCACACACATCCCGCCTTCCAGGAACTCATGTGGACAGAGAGAAGAAGTTAAGACCAAAGAAGCAAATCAAAGCTCATTTCCAATGAGCCAAAGTCCGACGTCTTCTGAGCTTCTGAACGCAACGTGAGCGTTCCTTTACCTGTTCCTCACTTGGAAGGGAAAAAAAAAAAAAAAAATCCACGATGTCAGCAACAGATGCTTTTATAACTTTTGGAACACCAAATTCTATATTTTGTACAAAAATATATCATGTATTTGTCATGTACTTTGATTGGATTTAAAACTGGCAATGTGGCAACGTGCCAAATACAAGTAACATCCAACTTACGACCGAGTTCCGTTCTGACAAAACGGTCGTAAGTCGGAAATGGTCATAAGTTGAAATCCATTCCAAATGTTGAATAGAGACTCGGAGGCTGAATGACACGCAAACTCTCCCCCCCCCCCCTCTGCTGCCATCACATGGTCGATTGCTGTGCGAGTGAGATGCTGGTTGCCTAGCCAAAATTGTTCTATTGCGTTGCCGGCCTGCTAGCGTGTCACGGTGCCTGGCATAGAATTAAAAAAAAAAAAAAAATAGGGTCTGGAGGTCGTGATCGTAAATACGAGTGGTCGTAAGTCGGATGTTACCGGTAGATGGAGCCCCCCCTTCTTCCCCGCCCACAATGGTACGACCCAGTGAATGTCTAAAATGAGGCCTTTTAACTTCATCACTTTCCACTCAAAGTATTCAACACTACAGCTGGTTCTGTTACATTTTAAGTTTTGAATACAACGTTGGTAACCCCCCCCCCCAAAAAAAAAAAAAAAATTATAAAAATAAATTGAGATCATTTAATAATAATCCATTTCATTTTTGATGAGTTGTTTTGGGGAGTATTTTTCATCTACGGCAGAACTAGTTTAAAATCAGGGAAATACGCCAGTCGGGATGCTATTCATGTGACTTTATAAAACAAAATATAATGGAGATGTTTTATTGTTCTTTTTATGAATGGGAGATGAAAATGTAATAAATGAACCAATTGTCCCAGTTGAGAATGATTCACTTTTTGGCCAGCAGAGGGCGACAGATGACTACAATTGCTTTCAAAAGGCCGACACGCATTTTCATATACACAGTAATCCCTCGTTTTAATAATAATACAGTAAAGTCTCGTTATATCGATATCGGATATATCGACAGTCCCGGTTATATCGATACTATTTCTATGCACGCACGGAGAAAATTACATGCAAACAGGGTCGGATATATCGATAGTCCCGGTTATATCGATATTTTTTCGGACTCCCTTGAATATCGATATAACGAGACTTTACTGTAATAATAATCCATTTGATTTCTAAGCAACTTTCAAAACTCTCAAGGTCACTTTACAGTCACAGGATCAGTTTTTCTGCGGGTGAGCAGCGGCAGCCACACGCGCCAGCTGCCACACGCGCCAGCTTACACTCAACCCGGAAGTAACTCAAATAGATAGAAAGCTGGCTAATAGATAGCTTATAGCTAGCTATAACTAATAGATAGCAGATAGCTAGCTAGCTAGCCAGCTAGATAGCAGCCAGCGAGCTAGATAGCAAATAGAAAGACAGCTAGATAGCCAGATAGCGAGCTAAATAGCAAATAGATAGATATAGCTAGGTAGCTAACTAGATAGCGAGTAGAATAATAATAGAAAGCTACTACTAATAATAATACATCATATTTATAAGCGTCATTCAAAACTCTCAAGAACATAATAGCTAGCTAGATAGCTAATAGCTAGCTACTACTAATAATACATTTTTTTCACGGTTAATGGCGACCAGGACCACCTGCGATAGACGGAAATCAGCGAAGTAGAGTTAGATAGGAATACAGAGGGGGGTGCTGGGCGGGGCTGAGAAGATGCACAGCCAATCCACATGGCTGTCAACCATGAGATTTTGCGCCGTCATTGGGTGATGTCAGCGCTGGGAACCAATCAAGCTACAGCAATGTACAAAACCTCGGAGTCATTTAGCTTTTTTTTTTTTTTTTTTTTATTATTCACAATTTTTTTCCCCCCTGAAAATAAAATCTGAGATAATTGAACCACGAAGTAGCAAAGGATTACTGTAAACGAAAACCTGGTGGCTTTTTTTTGGTCATTGAACCCCATACCATTTAAAGGACAACCGACACCTCAGGACAAATTGCATCCATAATTTGTAAAATCACTTCAAATGACTTCTATTGAGCGCATTTTACAAAGATTCTACCGCATATAGCTATAGTTGACGTTTTAAGACTCGCGCTGAATATTCCGGAAGTCTTGTTTTTGAGTTGGTGACGAGTCCTTACGTTACGTCACTGAAGGAACGCCCCCTGACCGAAAAAAAGGACACATTGTCCTTCCATCACTTCAATGCATTTTGCTGTACTTGTTTGGTCTGAAAACGTCATGTTGCACCAAAAAGAGGCAGAAGAGGGCGACAAAGCTCCATTGAAGGAATTTATCAGCCTGTGGAAACGGGCTGATTAATTCCTTACACGGAGCTTGGTCGCCATTTTCTGCTTCTTTTTTGGTGACACATTTCCCCCCGATGTTGCCTCAAAATGGCACGGAATAAAATTTTTAATCGATTGCAAACATGTAGGCTTTCCTCTTCAGAACTATTTGAATCATATTCATAACTGGATGTGTAACAAGAAAGCATATTCTCCGAATCTGAAGCCATTGTTTTGATTCTCCAGCAATGCAAGACGTCTTGGCGTGACGTCAAGAACTGGGGGCGGGACTTTCTGAAAATGCCCAATTCACAGCTCAATTTTTTGCAGTTTTAGCACACTTTAAGTCATTTTTATTGGTGTTTTGCATTTCACTAAAAATATCATCCTGCGTGTTTTGGGTACTTTATATGCTATAAAACGTTTTCCTGATGTCAGTTAGGAAACAAAAAAATGGTGTCGGTTGTCCTTTAAGCAATGCCCTTTTAAATACACACCCGGCAGCCATAAAATTAGGTCCACATCTCAACAGGTGGTGTACCTAATAAATGTCCGTTGTCGCGTAAAAATAGCTTTTTGAGAGCTCTGATTAATTACCCAACTCCTAATCACCACCCCAAAAAAATATACATTTAAATCTGTCAATAAATAAAACATCTTCAGAGTGAAAAAAAAGTGTGTTAGGCAGCCTTGCATAGCTATAAAATGAAAAAAAAAACTGCCATTTTTAATTCCCAGAGTTCATCTTTCGAGTCATTTTTGGTTTCGGAAAAAAAAGAAAATGGCGATCTGCCACGTTGATTTGTTGCGATACCTTCAGGGTGTCATCCGCTCTGGCAAGTCACGTGACTACTCGGGTCATGAGATGCCATCATCGGGTTTTGTCGTTACTTGCGATGATGTGTTCAGGGTCATCGGATGACATCAGGATTTGTGGCCGTCCGTGTCGTCACTCTCGTGGCGTATTGGGGGATAGTCTGACTGGAGTTATTCGATGCTGTCCTCATCGCTCTCGTGGCGCGTTCAGGGTCGTAAAGATGGAACGCTTTAATTGCGTTGAAGGTGAAATGCATTCACAGTGGGTTGTGGTGCATTCAGGGTCTTGCATCCGTCGTCGCGGTTGTGACTGTCGGGTGTGTTTCGGGTTAACTCGTTCATTGAGGTTGCCAAGTATCTTGTCGATAATGTTTTTCAACGGAAATGACGAGAGGAGGGTTCACTCAACGAATGAGTTGTGAAAAAAACGGTGTCATTAGTTTCGCGTTCTGTCATGTCGCGGACATCAGCTGCCTCGTTTTTTTTTTTTTTTTTGGTCAGTGACATTTTTGAGGTGCGTTCGTCAAAGTCACACTGATTCCGGGTCGTCCTAGACGTTCATGTTGCATTTTAAAGGACAACCGACACTTTTTTTGTTTCCTAACCGACATCGTTTTATAGCATCTAAAATACCCAAAACACGCAGGCTGATATTTTTAGTCAAATGCCAAACACCAAAAAAAAAAAAAAAAAGACTTAAAGTGTCCCAAAACGACTTCAGCGAGTTTCAGAAGGCCCCGCCCCCTTGTTAGTGACGTCACGCCTTGCTCTAGAATCAAAACAATGGCTTCAGATTCGGAGAAGATGCTTTCTTGTTACTCATCCAGTTATGAATATGATTCAAATAGTTCTGAAGAGGAAAGCATAAAGTTTGCAATCGATTAAAGAAGTCCTTCCGTGTCATTTTGAGGCGTCTGGACTCCAATGTAGCGTCCCAGAAAATGCACAAGATGGCGTCCAAGCTCCGTTGGAAATGGGCTGATTTGTCTGCTGGGAATTTGTGTCAACTAGTATCAAATAGTAGTCTTGGTGCAACATATAATTCACCATTGCGTTATTTATGTGTTTTACTTCTAATTTCGCCATCAACATAAGTTTTCAGACCAAAAAAGTACCCAAAATGCATTGTGTGTCGCTTTCTCGGTCAGGGGCGTTCCTTCAGTGACGTCACGTACGGACTCGTCACCAACTCAAAAACAAGACTTCCTGAATATTCAGCGCGAGTCTTAAAACGTAAAAATATCAGCCTGCGTGTTTTGGGTATTTTAGATGCTATAAAACGTTTTTCTGATATCACTTTGGACACAAAAAAATGGTGTCGGTTGTCCTTTAAGGTCGCCAGATTTCCATGATGTCACTTTGTGGTGCGTTCACGGTCGCCGAGATGTTTCCACAGCAGCCCTCGTGTGGCGTTGAAGGCAGTTGGATGTTAC
>NC_142741.1:3475000-3520000 GCF_051943395.1 Hippocampus bargibanti | reverse complement strand
CAAAGTAAAATATATTTTATATACATTTACATATATTTTTAGTATTAATTCACCGCATTTGGTTAAAAAGAGAAAATTATTCGACGA
The DNA here is from genome assembly GCF_051943395.1 of Hippocampus bargibanti. Taxonomy (NCBI): domain Eukaryota; kingdom Metazoa; phylum Chordata; class Actinopteri; order Syngnathiformes; family Syngnathidae; genus Hippocampus; species Hippocampus bargibanti. Next base: position 3,519,913 of record NC_142741.1, on the reverse strand, counting down.
TTAAAGGTTACAGGTTTTAATTAAAATGGCTAGTTTCACTTGTAAATATAATTTAACGTTTCCATATACATAACGTTATATGTAATAACGTGGACACAGTAGATTAGACTATACAAATTGATTTTTTGTTTTTGTTTGTTTGTTTTGTTTAAAACAAATCTACCCATAATAAAATTAACAATTTTCTATTAAAATCATGTCACTGACATAAAAATAGACATTTAGGAAAAAGTATGATTTTATTATTATTATTATTATTTGCACAGTAGGGGGTGATAGTGTACAGCTGATTGAACAAAGGCAACAATGACTTCTTGGCAGAATTGTGACACGCGCACACACACACACACACACACACACACACACACACACACACACACACACACACGCGCGCGCGCGCGCGCGCGCACGCACGCGCACACGCAAACACACACACACACGCGCGAAAAAAAAAAACAGGAAAAACAACAATGCATTCCCTTTTAATTGTCTCGTAATCCCTGAGAACCTTATTTTAACCACTCATGAACTGAAACATTTGATGATCAATGTGAAAACGTGCGACAGAAAAGCTCGGCGGAACAATTGGAAATCGTAAGATATATGGAAATATTTCTTTGTTACACGTTGAATTTCCACATTTCTATGTACTGTACATGTATTTTCTTTCTCTCAAAAATTTGAATACAAATTTTCATTAGTATGTTTTCAAACAAATATTTGACAGTCTTGTTTCTATATTGGCCTGGTTTTTTTTAATTGTATATTTTCTTCTATTTGCTTCCAGAAAATCAACACAATTAGATTTTCTCTGACCAAAACAATAACAACGTGTATATATATATATATATATATATATATATATATATATATATATATATATATATATATATATATATATATATATACCTATACATATATATATACACATCTATACATATACATGTATATATACATATACATGTATACATATATATACATATGTATATACATATATAAATACACATATACATATATATATATATATATATATATATATATATATACACATATATATATACATATATATACACATATATACATATATATATACACATATATACATATATATATACACATATATATACACATATATATACACATATATACATATATATACACATACATACATACATACATATTTATTTTTATATATATATATATTTTTTTTGCGAACTGACCAGTAAAATAGAAAAAGCTGCAAAATTGAAGACAACACATTTCATCGTGGATCTCCGAAAATTGACAAAATATGGATTTTTTTTTTAGTCAAACCGCCATTTTTAAAGAATGATTATCTTTCTCATTGACATATTTGGCAACGGGTAGACAAGAATAAAGGATTCTTAAAAAAAAATGTTGTTTGACGCCTTATTTGGCATCCTTCCTATTTTAAGGCCAGCATTTGAAGACAAAAACTCACCCTTTGGCCTGGATTGATGTCCACGGCACGTTGCTACGCTAACCGTGGCATCGCATGTTGATGAGCAGCCAGAAACAAGATGGTGGACGGCTCTGTACAGGAAAGTCCCCACCCCCTTACCGCCATCTTGGCAATTGCATAGATTAGCATGTAGCTTTGTCACGGTGTCCAGGCGAGGTTAGTATCCTGCGCCCGCCAACAAAAAAGAAAACGTGATTAGCGTGGTATTCAAAATATTTGAGGTCATTTTTGTCTCCTGTGTCAGTGCTGATGAGGGGGGGGGGGGCTTGGAGGGGTTTGGATATTTTGGGTATGGGGGGGTTCAAGCGGCCTTCCATCATCATCATCAGAGTTCCTCTTTCTTCTTCTGAACTTTCTCCTGATCGCGGCCTCGCAGGCTGCGCATGAAACCGATGAAGCCGGCTTCCTGGAAAGGATGAGGAGGTCATACAAGCTTATGTCATCTGTTTGTATAGTGATACCTTGGCTTACGAACTTAATTGGTTCCCAGACAGAGTGCGTAAGGTGAAAAGTGCGTATCCCAAAAATTAATTTCCCATAGGAAACCATTAAAATGAGAATAATCCGTTCCCAGGTCCCCAGAAAACATATTTTTCTACTTTTCTAAGCCTTAAAACTACACAAAATAGACATTGTTTTATGTATAATAAATGTGCCTTGGTATTATAATTAAATAAATAAACTGTACTGTATAATAAAGTCGTTTTATTTACCTTTGTGATGGACATTGATGCCTTGATGGAATGGAGTGGCCGGTTTCATCAGCATTAAACACTTGATGAGGAACATAGCCTTCTTCTTCTTTCACCATCTTGTTGGTGCTTTCTCTGCGATAATTTTACCTTGTTCCTCATCAACTTTCCTTTCATAATTTTGCTGCTGTGAAATGTACATTTCTCCACTGCGAGACTAATAAAGACAAATCCATCCATCCATCCATCCATCAATTGTGTTCTGTTTAGCTAGGTTGACAGCTTTTTGCATGAAGTGTACAGATGGCTTGTGCGAGTTATTTGTGGGGCCTGATTGATGGGATATTTTAACCTTGCAGTCTACACTCTGCTTTTGAACTATCAAAGTTGAAATGAGTCCAAATGTCACTGTTTTCTATGCGTTTTGTCTCTCTATCTCTTTAATGTTTAAACCACCCCCCACCCCTCACTGATGCGTTCTTGACCAATCACGTGGTTTTAACCGACGACTGGTGGCGGGGAATAGAGGACCAAAATAAGCCGCCTGCCATTTTCTTGTAAGGGGAACGGGCTGGTTCTCGAACGACACATCACTCATTGCGGCAGCTCCGTGTGTATCCCGAAAAATAGTTTGTATGCCAAGGTAAAATTTTCAGAAATGTAACTTTCGTAAACCCAAACGTTCGTAAGTTAAGGGGTTCGTAAACCGAGTTATCACTATATTTGCATGATTACTCCGAGGTGAAAAGTAGAACCCATTCCAGAGCTCACCCCGCGATCTCCGTGGTACTTGTCCACAAATTTGCCGTAGTGGTAGTGGTTGAAGGTCGGGTAGCCCTCCACCCCTTCCTGCTTGCACAGTTCGTGGTTTTGCCCTTTGGTGCAGTCCACCGCTGCATAAGCGATCTAAAAACAAAGAGGAACAGGAAAATGATCATATGTGTAATACCAGTGCCTGAAATAACATCTGCCCGGATGCCCGGGGCGTGCAACTTTTACGTCGGGCGTACAATTTACAAAAAAACGTCTCTAAAAACTTTTTAGCATGACTTTCAGACACTGGTAATACTTGAAATAATATCACGCATGGAATGTAATGCTAATTTGCTATTAGCCCAGAGTATTAGCATATAGCGATGATGTTGACATGTGGCGCGTGTAATTATTTTTAGTTGGGTGTTGAGTTTCACAAAAAAAAACTCCAACTGGATTGTTATTAAACAGTATAAAGCACGTTTAGGGCAGGAGGAATAACATTCATTATTTAACAGATAAGCTTTAACGCATAGATTCACAAAAATAACCGAATAGCCATTTTGGCTACTTTAAGGTCATTTAAAAAAAAAATAATTCGCAACAATTCCTGAATTTTTATTTGTGAATTGAAAAGTGTGACGTTGAGTGCCATTCCCGAATGTGTTTGTGTTTTTTTTTTCTTACGGGGTGCCGATAAAGTGCCGGTCAGACCTCTGTAAATGTTTTTTTTTCTCTTCCATGAGGGGGCAGCATTTGTTAGCGCTTTGTTCCAGCTTCAGCTGCTGTTAAAGAGCTTTATAAATCAATGTATGTATAGTATTTTGTACACCCGCCCCCATTTCAACCTCAGATAACTCCAAACCCATATAATTTAGCAATTAACTATTTTTATCGGATGAAATATTTCCAAATTGGAGAGGATTATTTTTGTGCAGTTGGATTACATTTGTATTGAAAAAATTATGAAAAAGAAAAATAAGTAAGGTCAATTAAATTTTCATTGTCACACTCATGTTTGGAAACGGTGGAGGGAGATAGATAGCGAGACATATATAGATAGACATTTAGATAGTAAGCTAGCTAGGAAGCTTGCTAGATACATAATTAGCTGGCTAGCTAGATACATAATTAGCTAGCTAGGGAGGTAGCTATGTAGATAGCTAAGTAGTTATAAAGGTAGCTATCTAGCTACGTTGCTAGGTAGGTAGGTAGCTAGATAGCTAGCTATGTAGCTAGGTAGGTAGCTAGCTAGGTAACTAGTAGGTAGGTAGGTAGCTAGGTAGGTAGGTAGATAGCTAGGTAGCTAGCTAGGTAGCTAGGTATGTAGGTAGCTATGTAGGAAGGTAGATAGGTAGGTAGCTAGGTAGGTAGCTAGCTAGCCAGGTAGCTAGCTATGTAGTTAGGTAGCTAGCTAGGTAGGTAGCTAGGCAGCTAGGTAGGTAGCTAGGTAGCTAGGTAGGTCGGTAGGTAGCTAGGTAGATCGGTAGCTAGGTAGCTAGGTAGGTAGCTAGGTAGGTAGGAAGGTAGCTATGTAGGTAGATAGGAAGGGAGGTAGCTAGGTAGGTATCTAGTTAGCCAGGTAGCTAGCTAGCCAGGTAGCTAGCTAGCTAAGTAGGTCGGTAGGTAGCTAGGAAGGTAGGTAGCTAGGTAGATAGGTAGATAGGAACTAGGTAGTAGGTAGCTAGCTAGTAGGCAGGTAGCTAGGTAGCTATGTAGGTAGATAGGAAGGGAGGTAGCTAGGTAGGTAGCTAGCTATGCAGGTATCTAGATAGCCAGATAGCTAGCTAGGTAGGTAGCTAGGTGGCTAGGTAAGTAGCTAGCTAGCCAGGTTGCTAGCTCGCAACGTAACTAGCTAGGTAGGTAGCTATGTATGAATGAATAAAATACAATCAACTAAAATAAAATTGAAAAAGTCAGAAAATGAAGCCCGGGCAGCAGTTGCGACTACTAATCTAAAACGAGTTTGTTAAGGGACGGACAAGCGATCAATGGCAGATAGTGACAGGACAAAATGAAGTCCTTTCTTTGACTCTTGCTTCTTTACCCAAACGCTGCCAATCATCTTATTGATCCGCCTGCCATTGATTGTGAGTAACACGTGGCGGCCAGGCACAACTTCCTTCACGCTCGGAAGTACATCAAGCAAAAAAAAAATTCCATGGCGTCAGCATGCTGCATATTTTGTCTTGGAAATCAGCGAGCGTCCAATCACCAACTCGGGTGAGGTCATCATTGATTAGCGGCAAGGGGGTTGGGTGTGGAGGGTAAGTGGGAGGGGCGTTCAGAGGACGATAAGGCGCTCTAACAAGTCAATACGTTACAGTCCAGTGCATTACGGATGACAGGAGGGAGGCAGCGCGAGTGGAGACGTATTGTCCTCAGAGGACATTGAATTCTCGTGCTGTCAAGACAGCACAACAAGCGATCAGTCCACTTCCAAGTTTCTGTCTTATTCGAAGTTTCAAGTAGGTGGGGGGGGGGATTTACCGTAGTTTATTTTCGTCTATGAAACTTTTGGGATTTTTATTTTACCCTGCAGAAGTTTTTTTTTGAGGGGGCGGGGGGTAAAATTGCTAACATTTCGGAGGATTTGTGGCCCGCTTAGGAAATAGGCATTTTAAATAGTACAGTGATACCTTGGCTTACGAACTTAATTGATTTCCAGACAGAGTGTGTAAGGCTAAAAGTGTGTATCCCCAAAATTAATTTCCCATAGGAAACCATTAAAATGAGAATAATCCGTTCCCAGGTCCCCATAAAACATAATTTTTGAATTTTCTAAGCCTTAAAACGACACAAAATATACCTTATTTTATGTATAATAAATGTGCTATGGTATTATAACTAAAGAAATAAACTGTACGGTATAATAAAATATTTTTATTTACCTTTGTGATGGTCGTAGATGGCTTGATGGAATGGAGTGACCGGTTTCATCAGCATTAAACACTTGATGAGGAACGTAGCCTTCTTCTTTCATCATCTTGAGGAATGATCCCTTGGAGGTGCTTTCTTTGTGATAATTTCATCTAGTTCCTCATCAATTGTATTCTGTTTAGCTGGGTTGATAGCTTTTTGAATCAAGTGTACAGGTGTCTTGTGCGGGTTATTTGTGGAGCCTGGTTGATGGGAATTTTTAACCTTGCAGTCTGCACCCTGCCTTTGATCTATCAAAGTTGAAACGAGTCCAAATTTCACTGTTTTCTATCCATTTTATCACTCTCTCTGTCATCTGCCTCTCTCTCTCATATTTAAACCACCTCCCCTCACTGCTGCATTCTTGACCAATCACGTGGCTTTAACCGACGACTTGGGGCGGGGAATACTTCAAATGTCACCAAATAATAATAAATAAATAAGAAATAATAAAAAAGTAATTAGTGTAGCCGCAGGGAGTAGTCCTCTGCTCCCCTCAACCTGAGAGCAGGGAGCAATCATAGCAGAGTCTGGCACCGCCACATCTGGACAGTAGGGATATATATATATATATATATATATATATATATATATATATATATATATATATATATATATATATATATATATATATATATATTATATATATATATATATATATATATATATATTGGACCAAAACTACCAGCAAAAGATTTTAGTTCACTGACGAAGCCTCTTGGATAAGAAGCGAAACGTCTGACACCTTCAAAATAAGTACAGATGACGGCTAAAGAAACCATCTCATCGATTCTAATTCAGAGTGGCAAGAAGATTTTCTTGTTCTGGTCACTTTTTTTTTGTGTGTAGTATTTTATTTTGTCGAGGTACAGGGCGTCTCCGCTTGGCTGACGCGGTCAAGAAGCTGTTTTTGCCAGGAGTGACCTAATAACAACCCGCAACGGTGACAACCATGACACGGACCCTCAACGCTTGTTGTGTTGCGCGTTTACCGAGGCGTGTTGCGGGAGGGTTGCCTCAGAAAAAGCGTCTGACTCAGACGCCATCGGACAACAATTTAAAAGCAATTGCGCGTGAATGAGAAACGAGCCGTGACAAAAAGGTCGAGCGGGTGTCATGACGCAAGCCGAAACGCTCGCAACGTGTGAGTCGGGAGCTATTATGCACCGGTAAGGGGTCCAAGGGGGTCCTCCCGCGAATGGCTGAACGTGTGCCTCGCCAGCCGCCATTTGATTGGCTTTGTCGCATTCCTCACACACAGGCGGCCAAAAATATTCGATGTGAGGCAAGAGCGCTCCTCGCTTAACTTTTGAACTTGTCTCGATTGAAAAAGAAACACAAAAGGGTAAGTCTGAAGATATATGGTGAGGAGGAAGGATTGTCTTTTTGTCTCTTTTTTTTTTTTTAAATAGCTGTCATTTGCGAGTTAACTGTCTTCAAGGACAACCGACGTCTCCGGACAAGTTGTGTCCATAATTTGTAAAATGTCTTCAAATGACTTCTACTGAGCGTATTTTACAAAGATTCCACCGCGCTGAATATTCAGGAAGTCTTGTTTTCGAGTTGGTGACGAGTCCGTATGTGACGTCACGAAAGGACCGCCCCTGACCGAGAAAGCGACACACAATGCATTTTGGGTACTTTGTTTGGTCTGAAAACTTCGTGTTGAAGCTAATAGAAAGCCAATAGCCAGCGAGCTAGATAGCTATACAGCTAGCCATATAGCTAAATAGCTAATAGATAGCCAGCCAGCTAGACAATATAGCTAGCTCCAGATTCCACCGCATATAGCTATATTTTACATTTTAAGACTCGCGCTGAATATTCAGGAAGTATTGTTTTTTTAGTTGGTGACGAGTCCGTATGTGACGTCACTGAAGGAACGCCCCTGACCGAAAAAAAAGGACACATTGTAGCAGTCCATCACGTCAATGCATTTTGCTGTGCTTGTTTGGTCTGAAAACGTCATGTTGCACCAAAAAGAGCCAGAAGAGGGCGTCCAAGCTCCATGGATGGAATTTATCAGCCTGTGGAAACGGGCTGATTCATTCCTCACAACAGCTCGGTGGCCATTTTGTGCCTCTTTTTGGGTGAGACATTTCCTCCCAATGTTGCCTTTTAAGACTCGCGCTGAATATTCCGGAAGTCTTGTTTTTGAGTTGGTGACGAGTCCTCACCCTACGTCACTGAAGGAATGCCCCTGACCGAAAAAAAAAAATTAAAAAAAAAAAAATATATATATATATATACACACACACACACACACACACACACACACACACACACACACACACACACACACACACACACACACACACACACACACACACACATATATTAAAATATACTGTATAATTTTAAAATATATCTATATATACATATTTTTTTTCTGGCTTTTGATATATTTTTCAGTTTTTTAAATTAATGTAATTGTTTTTATTTATTTATTCATTTATTTAGGGGGGAACCAAGTTGTCTTCACGCTTTGCGTTTGTGCGAACAATCTTAATTATTTATGTATTAATTATTTATTTCCAAACATGACAGTGATAATGAAAATTAAAGTTTTTGTAATTTTCTGAAGACAAACATAATCACATGTTTTTCCTAAATATTATTTATGATTTTTTTTTTATGAAAAAATATTAAAAATAAGGAATTAAAATTTAAAAAATTGACTGTCACCAAAATAATGCTCACCCGCAGAAAAAAATATCCTGCGACTGTAAAGTGTCCTTGAGAGTTTTGAAAGGCGCTTATAAATGAAATCAAATGTATTATTATTATTATTATTATTATTATGCTCACTTCTGGCGATTTTAGTACTTTTGAAAGTTGAAGCACGTCAGTGTGGACTCACTTTGCGATCTTCTTTGAAGAGCTCCGCCGCAGTGGTGAAGTGAGGTACAGCGTTTTTACAATGCGGACACCCTGCCAAGGAAGACAACAACAAAAGTGTCACACATGTCCACAACAGCCATTTGTCAACGCCACTCGTCGCTACGGAAGGTATTTACGTGGCCCGAGAGCGGATTCACTGCCGTGTAAGCGCCCCGTCAATCTTTTTATGGGTGCTATAAACACGACCACTTTGACTCCACTCACAGGCGACATCGAACACGAACGTCAACATAAAATGTCGAGACAATTTGGATGGATTTAAGGTGGTGTTATATTATATGCCGGGCAACTTAGGGCGGGGTTTTACGTACCGTATTTATACCGGTGTATAATAAGGCGCACCAAAAAGCTTTCATTTCCTTCAAAAGATGAGCCTGCGCCTTATATGTGATGTCATATTGAGCCACAACAGGTCTCGCAACGACTGTCAGCAGCCACCTACTCCACCACCCCCCCCCATACAAGACGTACAGTGATACCTTACGAACTTAATTGGTTCCCAGACAGTGTGTAAGTGTGCATCCCAGAAATTAATTTCCCATAGGAAACCATTAAAATGAGAATAATCCGTTCCCAGGTCCCCATAAAACATAATTTTCTAATTTTTTAAGCCTTAAAACTACAAAAATATATTTCGGAGGATTTGTGGCCCGCTTAGGAAATAGGCATTTTAAATAGTACAGTGATACCTTGGCTTACGAACTTAATTGATTTCCAGACAGAGTGTGTAAGGCGAAAAGTGTGTATCCCAAAAATTAATTTCCCATAGGAAACCATTAAAATGAGAATAATCCGTTCCCAGGTCCCCATAAAACATAATTTTCTACTTTCTGATTGTCTAAGCCTTAAAAATACACCAAATATAGCTTATTTTATGTATGTATGTATGTATGTTATGTATAAATGTGCTATGGTATTATAATTAAAGAAATAAGCTGTACTGTATAATAAAGTCGTTTTATTTACCTTTGTGATGGTTGTTGATGGCTTGATGGAATGGAGTGGCCGGTTTCATCAGCATTAAACACTTGATGAGGAACGTAGCCTTCTTCTTTCACCATCTTGAGGAATGATCCCTTGTAGTTGCTTTCTCTGCGATAATTTTACCTAGTTCCTCATCAATTGTGTTCTGTTTAGCTGGGTTGATAGCTTTTTGCATCAAGTGTACAGATGGCTCGTGCGGGTTATTTGTGGAGCCTGATTGATGGGATATTTTACCCTTGCAGTCTACACACTGCCTTTGATCATTTCTCTTCAGCTATTTTCAGAGTTATGAAGCGGTTACACACGTCCATGTTCATAAGGACATGTTAAAAAACAGGTGGTACTGCAATATTTTCTTCATTTCCCCACAATTGTTGGCTATGCTTTGTCACCCTGGGGGCCGAGGTGGAGTCCGAATGCCGTACGATGAGAAGATTTTGGCAACTGACTCGGGCTTACGTATGTCATTTGGTTAAAAGCCAGAGAATAATCACAGCAGATCCCACGGGAGGGCCGAGACCTTAAACTTTCGACGCGTCCAAGCAGCCGACATCAACCCTGAGGTGTCATTTTAATGATTTGAAAGTTTAATTGTCCCAAATCAGGGTGCATGTGAGTCTTACATGGAGCGTAGAACATGACAAGACTGTGTTTCTTCTTCTTCAGGGCCTCTCGGAAGTCCTCGGAGCCAAGATGGAGGACGCTGGAGGGCTTGTCCTCCCAGGATTGCTCCGGAGGGGGAGGGGCTTGTGGACTGGAGCATGCAGAGCCACGAAAGAGAGTCAAGTCAATATTTTAAAGACAACATAAATTATTTCATAGTCATACAAGCATATTTTGGTTCGTCTCTCACTTGTGCATAAAGTCGATGATCTTCTCTTTGGTGCGTATGTGCGGCAGAGTGTACATTTCTTGTCCTTTCTCAAAGTACTTCAAGGTGGGGAATCCGGTAATTTTCAAGCGATCCCCTACAGTTTTGTGGACGGTGGCGTCCACTGCCGCCAACACGCCCGGACTCTGTCAAGGCACATTTTCAAGGCGGAGATTAGACACGGGAGAACGGCAGGGGTCCAACCAACAAAGCAAATACTATAAATAAACAATAAACACAGAGCCACAGTACACCACAAAAAACAACCAAATACACAAATGAATAAATAATAAAAAAAAAAACTAAATAAATACTGTAAATAAACAATAAATACAGAGCCACAAAAACGAATGAATAAATAAATAAATAAATAAAAAAAAGAAAAAAACAACAAAACAAATACTGTAAATAAACACAGAGCCACAGTACACCACAAAAACAACCAAATACACAAATAAATAAATAATCAAAAAAAAGAAATAAATACTGTAAATAAACAATAAATACAGAGCCACAGTACACCATAAAAACAAACAAACAAACAAATAAATAAATAAAAATAAAAAAACAACCAACAAAACAAATACTATAAATAAACAATACAGAGCCACAGCACACCACAAAAATATCCAATAAATAAATAAATAAAGAAAAAACAACCAACAAAACAAATACTGTAAATAAACAATAAACACAGAGCCACAGTACACCAAAAAAAAAAACAACCAAATAAATAAATACAAAAATAATAAAACAAGCAACAAAATAAATACTGTAAATAAACAATAAATACAGAGCCACAGTACACCACAAAAACATCCAAATAAATAAATACAAAAATAATAAAACAAGCAACAAAATAAATAAATACTGTAAATAAACAATAAATACAGAGCCACAGTACACCACAAAAACAACAAAATAAATAAATTAATTAAAAAAAGAAAGAAAAAAAAACAACCAACAAAATAAATACTGTAAATAAACACAGAGCCACAGCACACCACAAAAACAACCAAATAAATAATTACATAAATAAAAAGAAAAAAACAACCAACAAAATAAATAAATACTATAAATAAAAAATAAATACAGAGCCACAGTACACCACAAAAACAACCAAATAATTACGTAAATAAAAAGAAAAAACAACCAACAAAATAAATAAATACTATAAATAAAAAATAAATACAGAGCCACAGTACACCACAAAAACAACCAACTAAATAATTACATAAATAAAAAGACAAAAAAACAACCAACAAAATAAATAAATACTGTAAATAAACAATAAACACAGAGCCACAGTACACCACAAAAACAACCAAATAAATTAATTTAAAAAAGAAAGAAAAAAAACAACAAAATAAATACTGTAAATAAACAATAAATACAGAGCCACAGTACACCACAAAAACAACCAAATAATTACGTAAATAAAAAGAAAAAACAACCAACAAAATAAATAAATACTATAAATAAAAAATAAATACAGAGCCACAGTACACCACAAAAACAACCAACTAAATAATTACATAAATAAAAAGACAAAAAAACAACCAACAAAATAAATAAATACTGTAAATAAACAATAAACACAGAGCCACAGTACACCACAAAAACAACCAAATAAATTAATTTAAAAAAGAAAGAAAAAAAACAACAAAATAAATACTGTAAATAAACAATAAATACAGAGCCACAGCACTCCACAAAAACAACCAAATAAATAATTACATAAATAAAAAGAAAAAAAACCCAACAAAATAAATAAATACTGTAAATAAACAATAAATACAGAGCCACAGTACACCACAAAAACAACCAAATAAATAATTACATAAATAAAAAGAAAAAAAAAACAACCAACAAAATAAATAAATACTGTAAATAAACAATAAATACAGAGCCACAGTACACCACAAAAACAACCAAATAAATGAATACATAAATAAAAGAAAAAAAAATACCTTTGGATCTTTGTTGAGTATTTGGGCAGCTTCTTCATAGTCCGGCTTAATCTTTTTGCAATGGCCACACCCTAAGGATACACAAATTTCAAGAGGAAGTGTCACTCGATGAAGCAAAAAAACGTTATGTATCCCTATACTGTATGTACAGCCGTTGTATGCATTTAATAGGCGGATTGTATAGGTGTGTCGCTTGTCAATGTGTGGGTATACAGGGAGTCTGGACACTGCATGTGGACAGTGAATTTCATGTAAGCTTGCGGAGAGATTATGTCCGTGTACAGAATGTGTCCCAGATGTGCGTATCAAAAGCAGATGCACAATGTCCAAAGAACTTGGAGAGAAAAAAAAAGCCAAACTGTCAAATTCTTTTATTCTCGTCACGTCATGACTCTTTTTTTTAACCTCATTCACTGCCAGACAATGTGCAAAAATATGTTCACTTCAGTGCCAGGGTTTTTGTCATTTTAACTGAAATTGCAAGACACACAGAATATTGAGTTTTAGGACGACATCAACATTGAATGCAGTGTAGGAAACTTTTGACTATCTTCTTTCATCAGAAAAAAAAAGTTAATTCCTAAGTTTTATGGGTCTGGAGTTATCTGAGCTTACAAAATACAATACAGTAAAGTCTCGTTATATCGATATTCAAGGGAGTCCGAAAAAATATCGATATAACCGGGACTATCGATATATCCAACCCTGTTTGCATGTAATTTTCTCCGTGCGTGCATAGAAATAGTATCGATATAACCGGGACTATCGATATATCCGATATCGATATAACGAGACTTTACTGTACATGCATATTGAGTTATATAGGGCTTTAACAACAGCTGAAGCTGTAACAAAGTGTTAACATGGATAAAAAGCAAATGTTCATTGTTTTTGCAGATTTTGGACACTTTAAGTCTGGGGTATCAAAGTCATTTTTCGCCGCGGGCCACATTGTAGTTATGGTTTCCTCTCGAGGGCCGTTATGAATTTGGGGAACCCATTAGAATGTTTAAATCCCTTCAAATATTACATATAGAGCACACAGCAAATTAATGAATAACTCGTTTTCAAATATGAAGTCAAGAATAATGACTTTTATTGTGGTTGACATCCAAAAATATGTCATTTTGGCTCAGATTTTAGCAATCATCATGGAATTTAACAAGTTTGATTTGCTTTCGCGGGCCGAAAAAAATGATGTGGCGGGCCGGATTTGGCCCGCGGGCCTTGACTTTGACACCTGTGCTTTAAGTCATTCTTATTGGTGTTTTGCATTTGACTAAAAATATCATACTGCATGTTTTGGGTATTTTAGATGCTATAAAACGTTTTTCTGATGTCAGTTAGGAAACAAAAAAGTGATGTCGGTTGTCCTTTAAGGCTTACAAAATTAGAAAGTACAGTTTTTTTGACGACGATACTAGTGCAGCGTGTTCTACCGGAAACAAATTCCTTGTGTGTTCTACATACTTGGCAATAAAGATGATTCTGATTCTGATTATGTTTTATGGGGACCTGGGAACGGATTATTCTCATTTTAATGGTTTCCTATGGGAAATTAATTTTTGGGATACAAACTTTTCACCTTACACACTCTGTCTGGGAACCAATGAAATTCGCAAGGCAATGTATCACTGTACTCTATTGATTTCGAAAGGTGTGCAACGTGCTCGGCGAGGCAGATGGCCACAATCTGCATGATCACACGGCTGGCACCCGCGACGGCGCCTCCTCCCAACACGCCGCTTGATTAATAACCCGCAACGGCGCTAAAGAAAGGAGGCGCTCAACTGTTTTGACATAGGCAATTTACAACCTTTGGAAACGTACCAATTGACTTTTCGCTGCGGCGGCGGCGGACGATGTCGCCATCAAACAGCCATACGTCTTCACCGGCGACGTCTTGTAAGGGGCGCCACGCGACAAATATTGGGTTCGGGGGTCTATTAAACGCCTCGGAAGCTGTTTTTGTAGCGGTTTAGTGAAAGGGATAAATGTGCGCACTCTCCGGCTGATGCATTCAGGAAGTAAAGTTTACCCCCCCCCGGATTCCAATTTGACGCGGATTTAACACGCCATTACGTGTGGTGGCCTTTGTGTACAATTACAGAGGAGTGAATACTGACATTTTACACAGCGGTTGCTGTGTAATATGTCGACCATGTTGTTTTTAACAAAAAAATATTTAAAGGACAACCGACACCTACGGACAAGTTGTGTCCATAATTTGTAAAATCACATCAAATGACTTCTACTGAGCGTATTTTACAAAGATTCCATCGCTTATAGCTATACAGTAAAGTCTCGTTATATCGATATTCAAGGGAGTCCGAAAAGATATCGATATAACCGGGACTATCGATATATCCGACCCTGTTTGCATGTAATTTTCTCCGTGCGTGCATAGAAATAGTATCGATATAACCGGGACTATCGATATATCCGATATCGATATAACGAGACTTTACTGTAGCTATATTTGACGTTTCAAAACTCGCACTTAATATTTAGGAAGTCTTGTTTTTCAGTTGGTGACGATTCCTCTCGTGACGTCACTAAAGGAACGCCTTTGACCGAGAAAGCGATACACAATGCATTTTGGGTATTTTGTTTGGTTCTGAAAACTTCATGTTGATGGCGAAATTAGAAGGAAAACATATTTATATAACGCGATGGTGAATCGTTGTGTGTTGCACCAAGACTACTTTTTGATACTAGTTGACACAAATTCCCAGCGGACAAGTCAGCCCATTTCCAACAGAGCTTGGGCGCCATTTTCTGGGACGCTACATTAGAGTCCTGACGCCTCAAAATGATACGGAAGGACTTCTTTAATCGATTACAAACATTTATGCTTTCCTCTTCAGAACTATTTGAATCATATTCATAACTGGATTTTTTGCATTCTAGAGCAAGGCAAGACGTCAATATAGATGCATTGTATTTTGTACATCCGCCCCCATTTCAAGCTCAGATAACTCCAGACCCATACCACTTAGGAATTAACTCTTTTTTTTTCTGATGAAAGAAGACAGTCTAAGGTTTCTGACGCTGCATTGAATGTTCATGTAGTCCTAAAACTCAATATTCTGTGGGTGCTGCAATTTGAGGGAAAATGACAAAAACCCTGGCAATGGAGTGTACACATTTTTTTGATAAAATAAAAAAAATATGCAGTTTAAAAATATGCATGAGGTTTATAGACATGTGACGGTTGAACGTGAGCATTGTGGTGTGGCGTGAAAAACCTACAAGGGGCGTAGAACATGACCATGACGGCTGGATGTTCCTCCATGAAGACATCGAAGGATTCGTCCGTCAGGTGGAAGACGGACGAATCCGTCTCGGACCAGGACACCTCGGGAGTCTTTGGCTGCACTGGTTGAGGACTGATAAAAAAAAATAAAAAAAAATCAAATAAACACATAAATAATCGCTTAAATAAATAAATAAATACAAGGATACATAAATACATAAATAAATACATAAATAAATAAAAAATAAATACAAAAATCAATGACTAAATAAACACACACATAAGTAAATAAATAAATTAAAAAATAAAGAAATACACATAAATAATTCAATAAATAAATCTAAATATATAAGAATAAATAAAGAAATAAAAATAAAGAAATGCATGAAGAAACGATCACACACATAAATAAATTAACATGAATAAAGAAATCAATGAATAAATAAACATACAAATAAATAGGTAAAATCATTAATTAAAAAATAAAGAAATAAACATGAATAATTAACTAAATAAATATATAAATAAATAAAAACAAATAAAGAAATAAAAATAAAGAAATCAATGAATAAACAAACACACACATCAATAAGTAAATAAAAAATAAAATAAATAAATAAAAAATAAATAAAATAAAATCAATGAATAAATAAACACACACATAAGTAAATAAATTAAAAAATAAAGAAATACACATAAATAAATCTAAATATATAAGAATAAATAAAGAAATAAAAATAAAGAAATCACACACATAAATAAATTAATATGAATAAATAAACATACACATAAATAGGTAAATTCATTAATTAAAAAAAATAAAGAAATACACATGAATAATTAACTAAATAAATATAAATAAATAAAAACAAAGAAATAAAAATAAAGAAATCAATGAATAAACACACACATGAATAAGTAAATAAAAAATAAAATAAATAAATACACATAAATAAATAATTAAATAAAAATACATATATGAACGAAGAAATAAATGAATAAATAATCACACGCATAAATAAATAAGTAAATGAATTTAAAAAAAGAAATACATAGAAATTAAATAAATAAATGAATAAATAAATAAAAACAAGAAATGTGTTTCAATGCAAATTTTGTGTGTGTGTGTGTGAAAAAATGCAGATTTGTATGTGCGTGTGTGTGTGTGTGTGTGTGTGCGTGTGTGTGTGTGTGTGTAAACCAGAAATGTCCAGGATGAACCAAACGTCACACACATGAAACATAAACACACACATGACACATACACACTGTCGGTTACAAAGATGACATCATACTTGTACATTGCCAATAACACATGGACACACACCCACACAACACCCACTTGCTGGCTCGCAGTCCTGTTCCACACACAACTCGTGTGTGTGTGTGTGTGTGTGTGTGTGTGTGTGTGTGTGTGTCTGTTTCTCTCTTTCACACACACATGCACACCCTGGCCGGCTTTTAATTCTCTCATCCAGAAACATATGCTCCCAATCATCACACAGTAATGTTTTTCGCTCGCGCAAACACAAACTCAAGTTTTGTCAGGCACAATAACACGCACGAAGACACAATACGGGTGATTAAGACACGGACGATTCTCTCGCTCTCACAACAATTACCCCCCCCACGGACAATTTTTCTCAAAACCGGCAATTATGTAGCACACACATTTGGTTCTCTCCAAAACGCTCATTACCGAGCACACTCTACTAAAATGCTACTCTCTAAAATGCTCCCTTCTCCCTCTCATACGCAACAATGGTAACCCACATTTAATATTTAAAGGACAACCGACACCATTTTTTTTGTTTCCTAACTGACATCAGAAAAACGTTTTATAGCATCTAAAATACCCAAAACACGCAGGTTGATATTTTTAGTCAAATGCAAAACACCAATAAAAATGACTTAAAGTGTCCCAAAACTGCCACAAAATGAGCTCGGAACCGGGCGGATTCAGAAAGTCCCGCCCCCTTAGTCGTGACGTCACATCAGGATACTCCTTCACAAACTGCCTTGCTCCAGAATCAAAACAATGGCTTCAGAGAGTTCAGATTCGGAGAAGATGCTTTCTTGTTCCTCATCCAGTTATGAATATGATTCAACTAGTTCTGAAGATGAAAGCATACATGTTTGCAATCGATTAAAGAAGTCCTCCCGTATCAATTCGAGCCATCTGGACTCCAATGTAGCGCCCAGAAAATGCACAAGATGGCGCCCAAGCTACATTGGAAATGGGCTGATTTGCCTGCTGGGAATTTGTGTCAACTAGTACCAAATAGTAGTTTTGGTGAAGCACACAACGATTCACCATCGGGTAATTTGTTTTTTCCTTCAAATTTCGCCATCAACACCGATCGACACGAAGTTTTCAGACCAAAAAAAGTACCCAAAATGCATTGTGTGTCGCTTTCTCGGTCAGGGGCGTTCCCTCCGTGATGTCACTGAGGGCATCGTCATCAACTCGAAAACAAGACTTCCTGAATATTCAGTCTTAAAAGGTAAAATATAGCTATATGCGGTGGAATCTTTGTAAAATGTGCTCAGTAGAAGTCATTTCAAGTGATTTTACAAATTATGGACGCAACTTGTCCGGAGGTGTCGGTTGTCCTTGAATATTTAAAGCCTATCCTGCCACATCTCGCGTCAAGCCGCTTTTAGCGATGCGATCTTGCGACCTTGGAAACACAACATGTAGTGCATATTTCACAGACGCTTCGCACAACAGCGTCACTCACGCATCCACTCCAGATGTTTTTCCGAAGCAAGCGAAAAGAGAAGGCGCCGTCGACTCACTTCTTCATCCATTCGGCGATGTCCTTGGCCGTGGCGCCGTAGTTCTCGTAGTGGTAGAGGAACTTGCCCTTTCTAAAAAAGACACAACACTTGACAGTTTAATATTTACAATGAGGGCTTGCGATTTGTACAAAAAAAAAAAAACAAGAACTAAACAAAAAAAATACAATGCTGCCCTTATTTCATGCCGACCATAAGAGAACAACAATATATACTGTATTTATTCTCGCTCGCTCGCTCACTCACTCACTCACTCACTAACACTCAATCTCACCCTCTCTCTTACTTACTGTCACTCTCTCACCCTCATTCTCACCCTCACTCACTCACTCACTCACTCACTCACCCTCTCTCTTACTTACTGTTACTCACTCACTCACTCACTCACTCACTCACTCACTCACTCACTCACTCACTCACTCACTCACTCACTCACTCACTCACACTCAATCTCACCCTCTCTCTTACTGTCACTCTCTCACCCTCATTCTCACCCTCACTCACTCACTCACTCACTCACTCACTCACTCACTCACTCACTCACTCACTCACTCACTCACTCACTCACTCACTCACTACTCTTACTCTACTCGCTCACTCACTAACACTCAATCTCACCCTCTCACATACTGTCACTCTCTCACCCTCTCTCTTACTGTCATTCTCTCACCCTCACTCACTCACTCACTCACTCACTCACTCACTTACTCAGCACTCACTCACTCACTCACTCACTCACTCTTACTGTCACTCTATCACACTCACACTCATTCTAACTCTCATTCATTCAAAAACTCACTCACTCATTCTCACACTCACTTTCTCACTCACTCTCTCTGACACTCACTCTTTCACACACACACACACACACACACACACACACACACACACACACACACACACACACACACATACACACACTTTCACCCACACTCACTCACCCTCTCTCTCACTTAATGTCACCCTCTCACCTTCACTCATTCTCACACTCACTCACTCACTCACTCTTTCACACACACACTCCTTCACTCACACTCTCTCACTCACTGTCACTCTCTCACCCTCACTCATTCTCACACTCACTCACACACACACACACACACACACACACACACACACACACACACACACACACACACACACACACACACACACACACACACACACACACACACACACACACACACACACACACACACTCTTTCACCCACACTCACTCACCCTCTCTCTCTTAATGTCACCCTCTCACCTTCACTCATTCTCACACTCACTCACTCACTCACTCACTCACTCTTTCACACACACACTCCTTCACTCACACTCTCTCTCACTCACTGTCACTCTCTCACCCTCACTCATTCTCACACTCACTCACTCGCTCACTCACTCACTCACTCTCTATAGACTGTTTATATAAATAAGATAAAATATGTCATTTATATATACATGTCATACTTCACTCATTCATTTTCATCTTCACTGATCCAATCTTGGTCTTTTTTTGGTCGCAGGTCAGCTTTTCCGTTGACATTAAATTCAGTAAACATCATAATCCCAATGAGTCCGATGTTGTTCATCATAATAAAAAAAAAAGTGAGTCAATGGAACAAGTGGACAACACGCCTTCCTCATAGCGGGTGCGGCGCCGCGATCGCTTCAGAGCTGATGAAAGCGCTTCGGTCCAAAAGTGATCGGTTGCAGTTTTATCAACAAGATGCTCTTTAAACTGCTGCCACTGAGCCGGCCGGCTTGGTTAGCGAGCACGGCACCGCCGTTAATGTGGCCCCCTGCTTATTGTGTTTGTGTGTGAAGGAAAACACGCAATGCCCACAAACACACACACACACACACAGGCTAGCTAACCCCACAAGCGCTTAATCAGTCCTCATCTAATTAAAGGGCCAGGCTGGAATGAGGGCGTTTAATATGGAAATTGGGATGATAAAGCTCCTGCGCAGCGCTGACAAACTCAATCAAGATACGAAAATGGCTCACGATGCCCCGAGTGGCGGCGGAGGGGAGAGCAAATATGTTCAATTGTTTTGAAAATGTAGCCCTGGAAGCCATTTGATAATAATAATAATAATAATAATAATAATAATAATAATAATAATACGAGCACTAATACTACATTTCATTTCTAAGCGCCTTTCAAAACTCTCAAGGTCATTTTACAGTCACAGGATAGTTTTTTCTGTGGGTGAGAAGCGGCAGCCACACGCGCCAGCGTTCACTCAACCCAGAAGTAACTCAAATAGATAGAAAGCTAGCCAGCTAGCTAACAGATAGCTGAATAGATTATGTATTGCAGGGGTGTCAAAGTCATTTTTTGCCGCGGGCCACATTGTAGTTATGGTTTCCTCTCGAGGGCCGTTATGAATTTGGGGAATCCATTAGAATGTTTAAATCCCTTCAAATATTACATATAGAGCACACAGCAAATTAATGAATAACTCGTTTTCAAATCTGAAGTCAAGAATAATGACTTTTATTGTGGTTGACATCCAAAAATATGACATTTTGGCTCAGATTTTAGCAATCATCATGGAATTTAACAAGTTTGATTTGCTTTCGCGGGCCGAAAAAAATGATGTGGCGGACCGGATTTGGCCCGCGGGCCTTGACTTTGACACCTGTGCTTTACAGTCACAGGATTTTTTTTTTGTAGGAACGATCCACGTTTTTTTTTTATTATTATTATTATTATTATTATTATTATTATTATTATTATTATTGCAGAAGATGACTGTGTCAATTTAGCTTCACCGGTTCCAAGATTGAGCATTAGACCTTTAACCACCTCACAACAAAATCAAAAACTAAAACTAAAACAAAAAAGTTTGTTGAAAGTTATCCTGAAACGCCTCAAGTCATTCCAACCAAGTAGGAAAGAAGCAAGGTTGTGGCGACGTTGAAATTTGGGAGAAGATTAACACTTGAGGAGTAAAGCAACACCTGTCAGCCTCAATGAATCCACCACTCAGGAGCTCTTAAGATACTTCAAGCTGCACTGAGACGACAGAACACAGAGTAGACACCAGACAAGAGGCCCTTTTTTTTTTTTTTTTGTCCCGGAGACATAAATGGACTCGACGCGTCTAGCGTCTCATAAATCAGTGACTGATGTAGGAAGCAAAAGAACACTCACTCAAAGTAGCAGAAGGTCGGGTAGCCATTGACGCTGAATTCCTGCTTGAGGCCGTCAAATTCTGACGGGTTCACGTTCATGCCAGCCAAAACCTTATTAAAAAAAAAAGGCTACAGTGAAAATGATAAAAAAATATTTATTATGTCGATTCATCTATGTAAACGACAGTAAGCACAATTTATGTCATCTATTAGTAGGCAATTATTCAAAAATACAGTGATACTTTGGCTTACGAACTTAATTGGTTCCCAGAGTGTGTAAGGCGAAAAGTGTGTATGCCAAAAATTCATTTCCCATAGGAAACCATTAAAATCAGAATAATCCGTTCCCAGGTCCCCATAAAACATAATTTTCTACTTTCTAATTTTCGAAGCCTTCAAACTACACAAAATAAATATACCTTATTTTATGTATAATAAATGTGCTATGGTATTATAATTAAAGAAATAAACTGTACTACACGATAAAGTTGTTTTATTTACCTTTGTGATGGTCGTTGATGGCTTGATAGAATGAAGGGGCCGGTTTCATCAGGATTAAACTATGATGAGGAACGTAGCCTTCTTCTTTCACCATCTTGAGGAATGATCCCTTGCTTAAACCGACGACTGGGGGCGGGGAATAGAGGACTAAAACAAGCCGGGTACCATTTTCTTGTCCGTGTGTATCCCGAAAAATAGTTTGTATGCCAAGGTCCATAAATCCATACATTTAATAAATTTATCATTCGTAAACCGAAAAGTTCGTAAGCCAAGGGGTTTGTAAACCGAGGTATCACTGTATTCTTTTTTTGTGAGCGTCACTGAATGCCAAGATTACAAAGCGATTGTACGTCAACCCCAAATCATGTTATTTTTTGCTCACTTTCAGAGGGAAAAAAAATGTAAACCAAAAAAAAGTCATCACTCAATGCTCTGAAAATCCCCCTCAAAAAAAAAAAAAAAAAAAAAAAACACAATGTGCGTCGGAAAGGTGAGTTATTATTTTCTTCCCTCCTCATATAGCTTAGCGCTTTTGAAATATCGCCATTTGCTTCCCCAAATCAAAGGAGAAAATGTGGATTATGTATAAGCGAAGTCAAAGCATCAAAGGAAGGATAGAAAATCTGAGGGATGCCGCGATGGTCTAATTTTGGATGAGAGGAGCGACGTCAAGCTTTTAACAATGCCTGTTTGTGTCGAATGTTCCAGTGACAGAATATACCCAATCGCTTCAATCACACTTGGTACTGTGAATCCAAAAAAAATCATATACCATAAGAACCACGCGAATAACTGAAGATAAAAATGAAATTCAATGACGAGAAGACTCACATATCGCCCCTTTGTCTCCGTGGCAGCTTGCTGAAAGATGGGCTGCATCCTTTTACACACGCCACACCCTGGAAAAAGATGTCGAGAATGTAGAGATACAGACCAAATTTCATGATTCTATTGGTACGGCGTGGCGGGGCTGTTGGGGGCAGCACTTTTCCTCAAACAAATAACCAAACAAATACATAAACAAATAAATAAATAGATAAGCAAACAAGTATTAACTAGCTAGCTATGATAACAAACTAACTAGCTAGCTA
Source organism: Hippocampus bargibanti (assembly GCF_051943395.1). Classification (NCBI taxonomy): domain Eukaryota; kingdom Metazoa; phylum Chordata; class Actinopteri; order Syngnathiformes; family Syngnathidae; genus Hippocampus; species Hippocampus bargibanti. Next base: position 3,496,564 of record NC_142741.1, on the reverse strand, counting down.
TAATAACTAACTAGCTCGATAGCTATACAAACTAGCTAATACTAGCTAGCTGTACTAACTAGCAAACACTAGCTAGCAAATACAAACTAAATAGCAAACACTAGCTAGCAAATATAAGCTAACTAGCAAATACTAGCTAGCAAATACAAACTAAATGTAAAGTTCCTTGAGAGTTTTGAAAGACGCTTAAAAAGAAATTAAAAGAAAGAAATTAAATGTATTATTATTATTATAAGTGGTAAATACTAGTTAGCAAATACAAACTAACTAGCAAACACTAGCTAGCAAATACAAACTAAATAGCAAACACTAGCTAGCAAATACAAACTAAATGGCAAATACTAGCTAGCAAGTAAAAATACAGTAAAGTCCTCTTATTACCGCTTAGTACGATACTATTTCTATGACCGCAAGGAGAAAATTACATGCGCGCAGGGTCGGATATATCGATAGTCCCGGTTATATCGATATTTTTCGGACTCCCGAGAATATCGATATAACGAGACTTTACTGTAATAGGCAAATACTAGCTAGCAAATATAAACTAACTAACAAACATTAGCTAGCAAATACAAACTAACAGGCAAATACTAGCTAGCAAATATAAACTAACAAACATTAGCTAGAAAATACAAGCTAACTGGCAAATACTAGCTAGCAAATACAAACTAGATGGCAAATACTAGCTAGCAAATACAAACTAAATGGCAAATGCTAGCTAGCAAATACAAACTAAATGGCAAATGCTAGCTAGCAAATACAAACTAAATGGCAAATACTAGCTAGCAAATACAAACTAACAAACACTAGCTAGCAAATACAAACTAAATGGCAAATACTAGCTAGCAAATACAAACTAACTGGCAAATACTAGCTAGCAAATACAAACTAGATGGCAAATACTAGCTAGCAAATATAAACTAACTGGCAAATACTAGCTAGCAAATACAAACTAAATGACAAATACTAGCTAGCAAATAAAAACTAAATGGAAAATACTAGCTAGCAAATACAAACTAACAAACACTAGCTAGCAAATACAAGCTAACTGGCAAATACTAGCTAGCAAATACAAACTAGATGGCAAATACTAGCTAGCAAATACAAACTAACAAACACTAGCTAGCAAATACAAGCTAACTGGCAAATACAAACTAACTGGCAAATACTAGCTAGCAAATACAAACTAAATGGCAAATACTAGCTAGCAAATGCAAACTAAATGGCAAGTACTAGCTAGCAAATACAAACTAAATGGCAAATACTAGCCAGCAAATACAAACCAGCTAACAAACACTCGCTAGTAAATACAAGCCAACTAGCAAATACATGCTAGCAAACACATGCTAGCAAATACAAACTATTAGGCAAATACTAGCTAGCAAATACAAACTAATGGCAAATACTAGCTAGCAAATACAAACTAAATGGCAAATGCTAGCTAGCAAATACAACTAAAGGCAAATACTAGCTAGCAAATACAAACTAATAGGCAAATATCAGCTAGCAAATACAAACTAAATGGCAAATATTAGCTAGCATATACAAACTAACTACTAAACACTAGCTAGCAAATACAAACTAACTGGTAAATAAAAACTTGCTAGCAAATGGTAGCAAATGCTAGCTAGGTAACTAGATAGATAGCAAGATAGCGAGATCGCGGCATAGCTAGATAGATGGATAAATAAGGTGCCAAGGATGTTGATCAAAAACTCACAAGGCGCGTAGAACATCATGAGAAGCGGTCTCTCTTCTTTCTTCAGCAGCTTACGAAAGTCCTTCAAAACAGACACAGACAGACAAAAAGTGCATTAGGGGAACATCATGAAAGCGTCACATCGGTCAGGATTTCTCGAGAAGTTCTTTCATCAAACAGTACGACATTGTCACGCCGAGATCAGGCATGACCTGTTTTCACAGACGACGGTTCTTTTGGACGGGGCAGTAGGGCGTTTACAAAGTCTGGGAGTGGCCCATAAAATCAGAAACTCCTTTTCAGGATAAACCCTGGGCGTCTTTGAAACATACTTTTTCCGTTTCCACGTGGACGACGTCTTTGGCTTCCGGGTTTTCCTCCCACAGCGGAGGCCCTGAGGGGTCCTTCAGGAAAGCTACCATGGACTGAAAAGAGAGATGAGATGCGTTCAAGACACACGGAAAATTGGAGTTTGGGGAGAACAACTTATGCGTCACAATTTATTTGCATCATTTGGTTTCTAAGAAAGCTCTAACGTATCACAGTATTCCAAATGTCACATATTTACAGACCTCCAATGTAGCATCATACATACATTTCATTTCGAAGCGCCTTTTAAAACTCTCAAGGTCACAGGATCGGTTTTTCTGCACGTGAGCAGCGGCAGCCACACGCGCCAGCGTTCACTCTACCCGGAAGTAACTCAAATAGACAGCAAGCAAGCTGGTTAGTGAATAGATAGCTAATAGCTAGCAAATAGATAGCTAATACCTAGCAAATAGAAAGCTATTAGCTAGCGAAAAGATAGCTATTAGCTAGCGGATAGATAGCTAATAGCTAGAGAAGAGATAGATTATAGCTAGCGAATAGATAGCTAATACCGAGCGGATAGATAGCTAATAGCTAGGGAATAGATAGCTAATACCTAGCAAATAGAAAGCTATTAGCTAGCGAAAAGATAGCTATTAGCTAGCGGATAGATAGCTAATAGCTAGAGAAGAGATAGATTATAGCTAGCGAATAGATAGCTAATACCCAGCGAATAGATAGCTAAAAGCTAGCTAGCTATATAGCTAATAGATACAGTAACTAGCTAAATAGCTAGATAGCTCATAGATTTAAGACGCCTTGAATGAGGTCAACTGAAGACGCCTACATCTGCTCAATTAATAATAATAATAATAATAATAATAATAATAATACAATTCATTTCTAAGCGCCTTTCAAAACTCTCAAGGACACTTTACAGTCACAGGATAAGTTTTTCTGTGAGTGAGCAGCGGCAAGCACACGCGCCAGCGTTCACTCAACCCTGAAGTAACTCCAATAGACAACAAGCTAGCTGGCTAGTGAATACATAGCTAATAGCTAGTGGATAGATAGCTAATAGCTAGGGAATAGATAGATATTAGCTAGCGAAAAGATAGCTATTAGCGAGCGGATAGATAGCTAATAGTTAGGGAACAGATAGCTAATACCCAGCGAATAGATAGCTAATAGCTAGCTAGCTATATAGCTAATAGATACAGTAGCTAGCATAATAGCCAGCTACATAACAAGATAGCCCGCTAATAGATTTTCAAGACATCTTGAATGAGGTCAACTGAAGACGCCTCAATTAATAATAATAATAATAATAATAATAATAATCCATTTCATTTCTAAGCGCCTTTCAAAACTCTCAAGGACACTTTACAGTCACAGGATAAGTTTTTCTGTGGGTGAGCAGCGGCAAGCACACGCGCCAGCGTTCACTCAACCCGGAAGTAACTCAAATAGATTGATAGCTATCTAGCTAGCTAACAGACAACTAATAGATAGCCAGCTAGATAGTTAGCTAACTAGCTATGTACACTTGAGAATGAAGATGTAAACATGAACACGAATATAGCCGACATCCCGCATCCTTCCGCATTGGCAACTCGTCACCTGTCACTCAACAGACGCCGACGCTAACATGGATGCTACCATTCTGTCCTGACGCAACAACGGCGTGATGCTCGCTGCTTACCTTGAAGGTGACAGGTCTATTGTACTCCGTGTGGAAGATTCCATCTCTGTTTCAAAATAAAATAATAAAGAAATAAAATGCATCAGAGGAGTGAAAAATCAAAGTTATAAGAAGAGCAATGATGGAGTTTCAGACTTGACTTACTTATAATGCAGCAGCTCGGCACCGACGCTTTTAGAGCTTGGGTCAACTTTGACTTTCTTGCATAGCTTACGGCCTTCTGAATCTCTGAGTAGATCCACATATTAAAAACAAAAAAAGAAATTAAAAATATATATATAAAACATTCCCATACTTGGAAATACCCTGAAATCGGGTAACACGACGAGAGTGTCGAAAATATACCCCGCCTGATTAAGATGGTGATCCAAACGCCATTTGTTTTTATTCTTGTTTTTGCTAGGCGGTTCAGTGATACCTCGGTTTACGAACCCCTTGGCTTACGAACTTTTCGCTTTGCGCACGTTACATTTATGAAAATTTTACCTTGGCATACAAACTTTTTTCATACACGGAGCTGCCTGAATGAGGGATGTGTCGTTCACGAATGAGCCCGTTCTCCTTACAACGAAACCATACGAACTTAATTGGTGCCCCGACAGAGTGTGTAAGGTGAAAAGTGTGTATCCCAAAAATTAATTTCCCATTAGGAAACCATTAAAATGAGAATAATCCGTTCCCAGGTCCCCATAAAACATAATTTTCTACTTTCTAAGTCTTAAAAGTACACAAAATATACCTTATTGTATGTATAATGAATGTGCTATGGTATTACAATTAAAGAAATAAACCGTACTGTATAATAAAGTCGTTTTATTTACCTTTGTGATAGTCGTTGATGGCTTGATGGAATGGAGTGGGCGGTTTAATCAGCATTAAACACTTGATGAGGAACGTAGCCTTCTTCTTACACCATCTTGAGGAATGATCCCATGTAGGTGCTTTCTCTGCGATAATTTTACCTAGTTCCTCATCAATTGTGTTCTGTTTAGCTGGGTTGATAGCTTTTTGCATCGAGTGTACGGATGGCTTGTGCGGTTTGTTTGTGGAGCCTGATTGATGGAATATTTTAACCTTGCAGTCTGCACTCTGCCTTTCAAGTATCAAAGTTGAAACTCTCTCACTGTCATCTGCCTGTCTCTTTAATGTTTAAACCACACCTCCTCACTCCTGCGTTCTTGACCAATCATGTGGCTTTAACTGAAGACTGGGGGCGGGGAATAGAAGACAAAAACAGTCGGCTGCCATTTTGTTGTTAGAAGAACGGGCTTGTTCGCGAACGACACATCACTCATTGTGGCAGCTCCAGTACGAAAAAGGTGTGTATGCCAAGGTAAAGTTCGTATGCCAAGCTAAAATTTTCATAAATGTAACGTTCGTAAACCGAAAAGTTTGTAAGCCAAGGGGTTCGTAAACCGAGGTATCACTGTAGTCTGTTTTGTGGCAAATCAACTTTTCTAAAGAAGTGTCACCTCAAACTTTTGTGACATTTTGGCCAGAGTTGTTTGTTCGGGTCTGACACTAATATCCATGATTATCTGGTGAGAAAAAAGTTGTTTGGAAAAAAAGTGAACGGAATAGGCGCTCAACCTTAAGAGATTCCATTTGAGACCACCATCGATGTTCATTAATTGCACTTTTTGAGCGCATTCCTGTAGGGTAATTGTTTGGTCAATGCGCGGTAGGTAAAGAAACAACAACATTGTGATATGCTGCACACACTTGTTTTCATCAAGAGCCGCTTTGGACAAAGGCGCCTGCTAAATTACAGACTTGATTGTAATTTATGACACCAAGATAATGGAAGCGGAGCGAACTTCAGGCCAAAATAATGCACCATAAGTAAATGACAAACGGCCCGTGAGAGCCAATCCTGGTCATTTGTTGGGAGAGAAAGAGTCGCTGGCTTTCAAAACATAACCCCCTTCGCTTGTGGAGGACAACTCGTTGGAGAAAAGACGGATAGGGGAAGGGAGACAGTGCCAAGACGCTCAGGCAGACAATTAGTTTGTATTAAATGTTTGACAAAAACAGCCAACAGCGGTCGCTCGCACCCCTCCCCCTTTCTACCGCCCCCTCATGGGTTGTTATATTTTTAATTGAGTGTTCATTTCTGCCAGTGACAAAAATGCCTGGCAGTCATCTTACGAGAGAGGTTTCTGTCAAGCTCTTACATAGATTAGAGTTTGTATTTAATGGAGAGTCGTCAAACTTTATCACCGTGTTCTGACCGCGGGCGGCGGCGCAAAAAAATAAAATAAAAATAAAAATAAAAAAATGGAATGTCAATCACGTGTCTGGTATTTCACACATTGTGTTATTGTTTTTATAAATGATTGGTTAATCTAGTACACTGATACCTCAGTTTATGAACCCCTTTGGCTTACGAACTTTTCAGTTTACAAATGCTAAATTTATGTACATTTTACCTTGCCATACAAACTATTTTTCGGGATACACACGGAGCTGCCTCAATGAGTGATTCTCCTAAAAGAAAATGGCAGCCGGCTTGTTTTGATAGCTATTAGCTAGGGGATAGATAGCTAATAGCTAGGGAATAGATAGCTAATACCTAGCGAATAAATAGCTAATACCTTGTAAATAGATAGCTAATACCCAGCGAATAGATAGCTAATAGCTAGCTAGCTATATAGCTAATAGATACAGTAGATAGCTAAATAGCTATATAGCCAGCTACATATGAAGATAGCCAGCTAATAGATTTTCAAGATGAATGAGGTCAACTGAAGACGCCTACATCTGCTCAATTAATAATAATAATAATAATAATAATAATAATAATAATATCCATTGCAAGATGATTAAAGGTGTTCTTATGTTTATTTCTCTAAATTCCTGGCTACAGAACCAGAAGCAAGATGGCCTCTGCCAGAAAAGGCGGGAAAACTTCCATTTTGAAAACCATTATTTAATAATAATAATAATAATAATAATAATAATAATAATACATTTCATTTCTAAGCGCCTTTCAAAACTCTCAAGGGCACTTTACAGTCACAGGACATACCACGTAAATCCGCTTCAATTCCAAACCGCGACAGTTCCACATACTACACATTATTTATGTTAAATACGTGTAACATACCACAATACAATTGTACAAGGTTCAAAATTGGTAGCAATCGGACAATAGCTCCGGGTTGGTGATGAAAAGTCAAAAATGGCCTTAAAATGGCTGCTTCAAACTAAAATGGCTTCCAGGGCTTCATTTTGGCATCGCATTGTCTAGCCCTAAAAAGGCACTTTTAAATGAAATGTATTAATATTATTATTGATGAGAAGGCGTCATCTGTACTACTTTGAAGGTGTCTCACATTTCGCTTCTTATCCAAGAGTCTTCCTTCGTCAGGAAACTAAAGCTATTGTCATTAAACAGCAAAACCCTTCACTAAATCGCCATGATGGGGCGAGGTTCAATTTGGATCGTTCATACAACTGACTTTTTAGGCAATCAGGCCAGTCGTAGATCACATACTCAGGCAGGACAATAGAAGTAATCAGTCAGGACAATAAAAGTAATCAGCAGGGACCAATCATAGCAGAGTCTGGCACCACCACGTCTGGACAGTAGGGATATATATATATACAGTAAAGTCTCGTTATATCGATATTCAAGGGAGTCCGAAAAAATATCGATATAACCGGGACTATCGATATATCCGACCCTGTTTGCATGTAATTTTCTCCGTGCGTGCATAGAAATAGCATCGATATAACCGGGACTATCGATATATCCGATATCGATATAACGAGACTTTACTGTATATAGGTCCAAAACTACCAGCAATTTTTTTTAGTTCGCTGATGAAGCCTCTTGGATAAGAAGCATCCGACACCTTCAAAGAAGTACAGATGACGACTGAAGAAACCTTCTCATCGATGGACCACTCCTGTACGACTGAGAGCTTACACAAACATATTATTATTATTATTAAAAATGAAGAAAAAATAAAAAATAAAAAATTTGACCGCTGTATCAATCCCAAATGAAATTATTTGCACTCGAATGGAGTTTTTTTGTATTTGGATGAAATTAAGCAAGTGCACAGGCGTGTGTTGACGGGCTGGTGGGTTGCCAATCGTAAACGCTGTGCACAGCGTGCAGCAATTAAGTGTTTTATTGTTATCCTGGAAATAAATATGCATCTCCCCACCTACGCATGCTATGAACCGAGGGCACCGAAGGCAACAGACAAAGCGTGCATGGTGACAAATAACAGTGCATCTCATAAACGATTCCATATGAGCAGTGGGAGGTGGGGGTGACAGGGTCCCGGAAACAATAGAAGCAGGTGTGTCCTTCGCACCGATTTAAAGATAGCATTCCCTTTTCAGATCCAGCATTCATACACGCCATTTTTAGGATTCTAAAATGTCAGATTTACAGATACAGTGACACCGTTTTATCAGATTTCAGCCCTCGGGTGTTTTTCAACTTGATACTTGAGTCACAATGTGCACTCGTGTCGGCCTGCAACTCATCAAGATGGAGTTTGACAAAAGCTTAGTGACCAAAAAGCATCCGCCGCCATGTTTGTATCCATTCATCTGCTATTCACGGCCATTTTGAAATGGATTGAAACCACTTTATTATAAAAAACATTGTTTTGACTTTGGAGATTATATCGTGCGTTTATTGCTTTTCGGCAAGATGTCGGGTTTCATGACGAACAGGCAAGGAGGCGTATCGCATTAATCATGAAGGGGGATGGGTTACAAAGTCCCAAGGACTTTTTGGAGCGTGTATTATTTATAATTCTGTTGTGGAAGATGGAGGTTTTAAAAACTGTACGGCAATGGACGTGATCTTATTTCACGATACCAAACGTGTATCATTTATCATTATACAGTAAAGTCTCGTTATATCGATATCGGATATATCGATAGTCCCGGTTATATCGATACTATTTCTATGCACGCACGGAGAAAATTACATGCAAACAGGGTCGGATATATCGATAGTCCCGGTTATATCGATATTTTTTCGGACTCCCTTGAATATCGATATAACGAGACTTTACTGTAATTCATTTCTCCAATGAACGCCCCTTAGCTAATAAGCTAGTTCCTGGTCATCTGTTGTCATTACAGTGAGACCTCGGTTTACGAACCCCTTGGCTTACAAACTTTTCGGTTTACGAACGTTACATTTATGAACATTTGACCTTGGCAGACGAACTATTTTTCGGGATACACACGGAGCTGCCACAATGAGTGATGTGTCGTTCGCGAACGAGCCCGTTCTAACAAGAAAACGGTGGCCACCGTGTTTGTCCTCTATTCCCCCCCCCCCCCCAGTCTTCAGTTAAAGCCACGTGATTGGTCAAGAACACAGCAGTAGGGGGGGGGGTTAAACATTAAAGAGACAGGCAGACAGAGAGAGTGAGAAAACATACACACACGAAAGGGAGATGACAGAGCTTGAAACAAAAAAACAAAAGTGTGAGAATAGTGAGAAAATGGATGGAAAACAGTTTTCCATCCATTTTCTCACTATTCTCACACTCTCACCCTTTTGTTCAGGCTCCACAAATAACCCGCACAAGTCATCTGTACACTTGATGCAAAAAGCTATCAACCCAGCTAAACAGATCACAATTGATGAAGAACTAGATACAATTATCACAGCGAAAGCACCTACAAGGGATCATCCCTCAAGATGGTGAAAGAAGCCGATGTTCCTCATCAAGTGTTTAATGCTGAGGAAACCGGACACTCCATTCCATCAAGCCATTAACGACCATTACAAAGGTAAACAACTTTATTATACAGTACAGTTTATTTAATTATAATACCATAGCACATTTAATATACATAAAATACGGTATATTTTGTGTAGTTTTAAGGCTTAGAAAATTAGAAAGTAGAAAATTATGTTTTATGAAATGTATAATGTACTTTGTGTAGTATTAATTCGTATAAAATTATGTTTCATATGGACCTGGTAACGGATTATTCTCATTTTATTGGTTTCCTATGGGAAATTAATTTTTGGGATAGACACTTTTCGCCTTACACACTCTGTCTGGGAACCAATTAAGTTCGTAAGCCAAGGTATCACTGTATTTTACACCCCCCCAAAAAAAAAACTACAATGTCACATTTTATGCCACAAGTAAAATGTCTTTAAATAAAGAAACTCTCAAGAGAATTAATAATGAGTTCAGGGGTCATCACGCAATAAAATAACTTTATTGTACAGTTTATTTATTTAATCATAATACTGTAGCACATTTATTATACATAAAACAATGTATATTTTGTGTCGTTTTTAAGGCCTAGAAAATGTTTTATGGGGACCTGGGAATGGATTATTCTCATTTTAATGGTTTCCGATGGGAAATTAATTTTCGCGATACACACTTTTCGCCTTACACACTCTGTCTGGGAACCAATTAATTTCGTAAGTCAAGGTCCCACTGTATGTCATTTCGTACTGGTGTCATTGGCACGGCTTGACTTGTGTCTGTGGACCATGTGCTCAGAAGCTAAGCTAACGTTTGGAACGGCTCCGCTTGCGACGGGCTGGCGCATACGCCAGAAGGCGGAGTGTTTGACGACAGAACCGCGGGTGGCATCGCGTTGGATCTAGTTTTGCCTTGAGGGAGGCAATGTGAGCCTGGAATTGCTGAAAAGGGAAAAGAAGACTCCAAGCGCCTACGGAGAGTCAAACCTGACTCACTTTAAAAGCGCTAAAGCAGGGAGCGTTTCATTTGGACTCAAAAGGGAAGTCGCTTCCTTGCTGGCAGTTTCCTGTTTGATGATAGACACTTTGTTTTTCCCCGCAGATGATTTGACAGGTTGGGGTGGGGGTTTAACATAAAATAAAGCGAGGGAAAGACGAAAAAAAAAGTGTCAAAGTCTGTTCATGGCGGGTGTTCAGAAGACAATTTCTCGACGCTGTCTTGGTCGCGTCGTACATGTGTTTAATATAAACAAGTGTGGGCGAGAGAGACAGCTGACATCTACCACAAAGGGATGTTGGGGAGACGGTGACGGGGTGGGGGTAATAAAGAAAGGAAGTCGGAGTGCGAGAAACGACTGACACGATTTCACAAGCAGAATTAGGCGGACAGGTGGATGAAAGCACGATTGAAGCGAGATTGCTCGGGTTTAGGACTTGAGAAAAATGAGATTTGCTTTGTGGTGTTTTTTCATAACAAACAGTCAATGGATGGCGAGTCAATGCAGGTTGACGAATTTCGAAGGCCTTGTCAATCAAATTCATTTGATGAAAGTACGAGGAATGCTAAATTCTTTTAGGGAGAGGGGGTGTTGTGAAACGTCAAATTTCAGAAAATTAAACCTTATAATAAGCACTATTTTCATAATACACACCCACCACGGCTGGCGGAGTGATCTTCGGCGGAAGCACACAACCGAACAGCACCAGAGGTTCAGTTACCAACATTCCTTATGGAAGGTGACTCTCCGACCATCAAAAAGGTAAATAAAACTTTATTTTACACCACAGTTTATTACTTTAATTACAGTCCTCATGTAATGCGCCTCTCTTTCCAAACAGCAATTCCCTTGACCTTCGACCTCCAACACCATTCCATCAAGCCATCAATGACCATCACAAATGCAAATAAAGTGAATTTATGATACAATGCAGTGTATTTCTTTCATTAAATTACAATAGCACATTTATTATACATAGAATAAGGTATGTTGTGTGTAGTTTTAAGGCTTATTTAGTTGAAAAGTACATTTTATGGAAACCCGGGAACGGATTATTCCCATTTTAATGGTTTCCTATGGAATTTCCTTTTTGAGATACACACTTTTCGCCTTACACACTCTGTCTGGGAACCAATTAAGTTCGTAAATTGAGGTCTCACTGTATATGATAAGGCATTCTTATAGTAGGGTACAATTCTCAACTCATTTGCTGCCAGATGTGCAGAAATGTGTCCACTACAGTGCCAGGGTTTTTGTCATTGTCACTTGAATTCCAGGACCCACAGAATATTGAGTTCTAGGACTACATAAACATTCCGCGCAGCGTTAGAAACATTTGGTTCTCTTTTTTCAGCAGAACAAAATACTTAATTCCTAAATTGTATGGGTCTGAAGTTATATGAGCTTGAAATAAGGGCAGGTATACAAAATACAATATAATACATTATTTATATACCGCTTTAACAACAGCTGTATCCGGAACAAACCGCTAACATGGACAAAAGGTAGCCATATAGCTAATGAATAGCCAGCTACATAGCTAGCTAGCTAGCTAGACAGATAGCTAATAAATAGCAAATAGATGGCCAGCTGGGCAGCTGGCGGACGGATAGCAGATGGATAGCAAACGGATAGTTAGCTAGCTAGACAGAAAATAGATAGCCGGCTGGGTGGCTGGCTAATAGATAGCAAATAGAAAGAAAGCTAGATAGCAAGCTAGGTAGATAGCTAATAAATAGCAAATAGATAGCCAGCTAGGTACCTAGCTAATCAATAGCAAATAGATAGCCAGCTAAGTAGCTAGTAGCTATCTGTTCTCTAGCTAGCATTCTATCTATTTGAGTTACTTCCGGTTTGAGTGAACGCCGGCGCGTGTGGTTCCCGCTGCTCACCCGCAGAAAAACTGATCCTGTGACTTTAAAGTGACCTTGAGAGTTTTGAAAGGCGCTTATAAATTAAATGTATTATTATTATTATTATTATTATTATTAGAGCAGATGTAGGCGTCTTCAGTTGACCTCATTCAAGACGTCTTGAAAATCTATTAGCTGGCTATCTTGTTATGTAGCTGGCTATCTAGCTATTTAGCTACCTACTGTATCTATTAGTTATATAGCTAACTAGCTATTAGCTATCTATTCGCTGGGTATTATCTATCTATTCCCCAGCTATTAGCTAGCTATTCGCTAGCTAATTATTATTATTATTATTAAAACAACAGTCCTTGAACGTACCCACAGTTGACCCAAGCGATGGTGCCTTGGCCCTTGACCGTCTGGGCCACGTCGGACAGAAGCTTCAGGTAGGCGTCACTGGATGTAGCTGTGGGCCAGACAAGAAGAAGAAGAAGAAGAAGATGAAGAAGCCTTTGAGGACATGTTCCCATTCTAAAAGGAAGCATCGGATTACCGAGGGGACCTCCGTCATCAAGAAGAAAGAGAACGCCAAGTTTGAGTTGAGGGGTTTTCGGCTCTTCCGTCTTTCACTAGCCGGAGTCGTGTTACATCAGCTTTCAACAATTATACAATCGTGAGGACCAGACGGAAGGTGGGGACGAGTGGACGCTGACAACTTTTTTGGAAGAGCAGATCGGCTAACGAGAATACAACAAGTATAAAACGCAGATACCTTCTTTTTTTTAACTGACAAAAATGGACGTTTTTTTTTTTAAATAGTCAAGAGATTCAATTTAAATGATTTAAAAACATTGCTAGTGCTAACACTAGCACTCAATGCTAAATCTCATTCAAATGGATCATTGTCTGACATACGTGTTTATCATGACAGCCCCGATATTTCAATTCAAGACATATTTTGTTTTAGAAACATTGCTATTGCTAACGCTAGCAGTCAATGTAAAATCCCATTGACTATATAAGAGAAAAGCAATTCATTGTCCTATTTTTAAATGACAAAAATGGGCATACATGTACATGTTTTTCAAACGATAGCCACGATATTTCTATTCAAGACATATTTTGTTTTAGAAACATCGCTAATGCTAACGCGAGTAGTCAATGCATAATCGCATTGACGGGCTAGTAGAAAAGTAATTAATAGTCGTTTTCTTTTTTTAAATGACAAAAATTGACATACCTTTTTTAAAATGACAGCCACGATATTTCACTTCAAGACATTTCGTTTTAGAAACATTGCTAATACTAATTCTAGCAGTCAATGTAAAATCCAATTGACTGGCTAACAATCCCAGACACATTTTGTTTTAGAAAAATCGCTAATGCTAACGTTAGCAGTCAATGCAAAATCCCATTGATTGGCTTACAGAAAAATAGTTTCCTTGTCGTTTTTTTAAATGACAAAAATGAACCCAGGTGTTCTTCAAATGACAGCCATGCAATGTCAATTCAACACACATTTCGTTTTCGAAACATTGCTAGCGCTAATGCTAGCAGTCAATGTAAAATACGATTGACCAGCTAACAATTCAAGACACATTTCGATTTAGAAACATCGGTAATGCTAACGCTAGCATTCAATGCAAAATCCCATTGACCTGCTAAAAGAAAACTAATTCATTGTCGTTTTTTAAATTATGACAAAAAAGGTTATTTATGTTTTCCAAATGACAGCCACAATATTTCTATTCAAGACAAATTCAGTTATAGATACTTTGTTAATGCTAACGCTAGCAGTCAAGGCAAAATCCCATTGACCGGCTAATAGAAAAGTAATTCATTCTCCATTTTTTTCATTGTATTTTTTTTAACACGGTGTAGTAAAACACCAACTTGAGATGGCAAAGGATGCAGTTTGGGCAGGGGAGGCTCGATATCGGAGGCATGCGTGTATTGTTGCCGAGTTACCACTGGACAAAGTCAATATTTGATGCAATGGCATGTCAACACTATATCGTACGAGAACGACACGCTACGTTGGGGAATTGACATTTTGTCTTACTCCTTCAGTCCACCGTTTCCAAAGTATCGATGGTTGCCACCATCTTGTGACAGCTCACCTTTCAAACCAATTCTGTGCTTTGATTCGGAAAGGGGGGGGGGGGGGGATCGTATTGACTGTTAATGGGCATGGTGTTGGAAAAAGAGCTTTCAAGCCAAGGGGTGATTTATTCGATTGTTCTCCATCCTCTGACAATAATTCAACTCTGTACAGTGATACCTCGGTTTACGAACCCCTTTGATTACGAACTCTTCGGTTTACGAACGTTACATTTATGAAAATTGTACCTTTGCATACAAACTATTTTTCGGGATACACACGGAGCGCCACAATGATTGATGTGTCGTTGGCGAACAAGCCCGTTCTCCTCACAAGAAAATGGCAGCCGACTATTTTTGTCCTCTATTCCCCGCCCCCCCAGTCTTCAGTTAAAGCCACGTAATCGGTCAAGAACGCAGCAGTGGCGGGCGGGGGTTAAAACATTCAAGAAACAGGCAGATGACAGAGAGAGTGATAAAATACATAGAAAACAGTGAAATTTGGACTCGTTTCAACTTTGATAGTTCAAAGGCAGAGTGTAGACTGCAAGGTTAAAATATCCCATCAATCAGGCTCCACAAATAACCCGCACAAGCCCACTTGATGCAAAAAGCTATCAACCCAGCTAAACAGAACACAATTGATGAGGAACTAGGTAAAATTATCGCAGAGAAAGCACCTACGAGGGATCATTCTTCAAGATGGTGAAAGAAGAAGGCTACGTTCTTCATCAAGTTTTAATGCTGATGAAACTGGTCACTCCATTCCATCACGCCATCAACGACCATCACAAAGGTAAATAAAATGACTTTATTATACAGTAGTTTATTTCATTCATGAGAATACCATATGTCTGCGTAAGCTTTGTCGTACAGGATGAAAAGGTTTCTTCAGCCGTCATCTGTACATCATCTGCACTCTGTACTAAATTATAATACACACATAGCACATTTATTATACATAAAATAAGGTATATTTTGTGTAGTTCGAAGGCTTAGAAAATTAGAAAGTAGAAAATTATGTTTTATGGGGACCTGGGAATGGATTATTCTCATTTGCATGGTTTCCTATGGAAAATTATTTTTTGGTATACACACTTTTCGCCTTACACACTCTGTCTGGGAACCAATTAAGTTCGTAAGCCAAGGTATCACTGTACCTGTTTTGGTGTAGAGCACCAGGACGTTAGTCCTTGTCCTGAGCAGTTTCTTCAAGTCTTTGTGATCGCTGACCTTCTCGATAAGGGGAGACACCTTCACTGCATCCAGCACCCATGTTAGCAACACCTAGCGATGTGAAACAAAGACAAAAATAACTCAAAATTATGTATCAGAGTCAGAGAAAAAAATAATGCCCGCAAGGGAATGATGATCCGACCGCTTTCTCCAATCAATACGTAGCATATTAGCTGCCTCCGTGATAAATAATGATAATAGCGAGGTCATGATCTGTAAAGCGTGCATCGAGCGACGTCAGCGGGAGGAAAGCAGCTGATCTCGGCAATGTCATTGAGGCCATTTTATCTTTCTTCCATCGCGCATCTCCAGTATACACCAATATTTTTCAGAATCTTCAAGTACAGTAAAGTCTCGTTATATCGATATTCAAGGGAGTCCGAAAAAATATCGATATAACCGGGACTATCGATATATCCGACCCTGTTTGCATGTAATTTTCTCCGTGCGTGCATAGAAATAGTATCGATATAACCGGGACTATCGATATATCCGATATCGATATAACGAGACTTTACTGTATTTGTCATCTTCGATCAAGACGGTTTTGGTCATATAAGTCAGTCAGATAGATACGCAAATGGAGGTGTCAAATACGAGGCCCAGGGGCCAGATCTGGCCTTCTATTGATTTTCTGCGGCCCATAAAAGCAAATGAAACATGGACACTTTCATGAAGCTTGGTAAAATATGAACCAATAATTTCAAATTCTCAGATTTAATAAATAAGAGAGACATTGTCATAATTTTCTTGAAGCTAAACATGATGCTAACTTAAATAGTTGAATTAACTATTATTGTTGACTTCTTTGTATTGGATTAGCCTTTATTAGTCTCGCGGTGGAGAAAAATAAATTTCTCCAGTGCGAGACAAATAAAGGTACATAATAATAATAATAATAATAATAATAATAATAATAATAATAATAATAATAATACAGTAAAGTCTCGTTATATCGATATTCAAGGGAGTCCGAAAAAATATCGATATAACCGGGACTAACGATAATCCAATGTTTTCATGAATTTTTTGCGTGCATGAAATAGACGATTTACCCCCTATCGATATATCCAATATCGATATAACGAGACTTTACTGTAATACATTTCTACGCGCCTTTCCGAACTCTTAAACTAACAAAAAATATTTTGAATTTTTTGCGACATGACGACTTTCCCCCTTCTATTATATGTATGTACAAATAAATAATAAAGGTATAATAAAGGTATTCTGATTCGTTCGTATGTATGTATGTATGTATGTATGTATGTATGTATGTATGTATGTATGTATGTATGTATGTATGTATGTATGTATGTCCTATACCTTTTCGCATATGAAATTTGATAAGGAGTGAAGGTAAAGCCATAGCAAGCTGACAAGTCATTATTCAAAGATGGCACCAGGCGTTTTTTTTTTTTTTTTTTATCAAATTCCTTTGCGATTTATTCCGATGTACTGTTTCCTCCGCTGAGCGTCTGCCTTTTGATGAAGCACATTTGTCACAACAGACGAAGGACGAGATAGTGCTGCGGGGCAGAGGTTCAACACCTGCTGCCTGCTCGCCGTACCGTCCCACGCCACGTGCATCACCGTAGAGTAAGGGTGTCAAACTATTAGTATTTTTTAGCCGCTGACTACATTGTGGTTACGGTTTCCTCTCGGGGCGCCGTTATGAATTTGGGGAAGGCATTAGAATGTTTAATCCCCTTCACAAATTACATATAGAGCGCACAACAAATGTTTTTAAAGGACAACCGACGTCACTTTTTTGTAGCATCTAAAATACCCAAAACACGCAGTATGATATTTTCATTCAAATGCAAATAGTTCTGAAGAGGAAAGCATACATGTTTGCAATCGATTAAAGAAGTCCTTCCGTGTCATTTTGAGGCATCTGGACTGCAATGTAGCGTCCCAGAAAAGAGGCAGAAAATGGCGACCAAGCTCCAGGTGAGGAATTAATCAGACTGATAAATTCCTTATATGGAGCTTGGTCGCCCTCTTCTGGCTCTTTTTGGTGCAACATGACGTTTTCAGACCGAACAAGCACAGCAAAATGCATTCTCGTATAAAAGTGGCAACACAAGTGCAATTCAAGAGCACATTTGAGTCGATGGAAAAGCGACACAACAAAAGACAATATTGCCAATAACATCTTTTAATATTGAGTTTGAAAGTCGGTTCGACAGAGAGAAGTGTGAGGAAAAAAAAAGCAATAACACCCGCTCGTCCGTAATTTGACACAGGGCGGGACGGAAAAAGACAACAAAAATCAATAACAAACAAGAACAAAATAATAATAATACATTTTATTTCAAGCGCCTTTCAAAACACCCAAGGACACTTTACAATAAAAAACCTTTTTAAAACAACACCTTTTTTTGGGTGATTTATTTCTTATTTCTCAAGTGACCAACAGCGCAACGTCTGAAAATTCCGCCAATCCACAAGCAGCCCTGTTGCTCATTAAAATGAGAAAAAAAAAAAACTCGCTTAAAATATGCGCTTAACACTTTTTGTGGCATTTTTTAACGTTTGTCACTAATTACATAATTTATGTGACACATTTTTGGATTGGATCGGATGTACAGTGATACTTTGGTTTACTAACTTTTCGGTTTCGGTGAGAGTTTCAACTTTGAAAAAGGCAGAGTGTAGACTGCAAGGTTAAAATTCTCATCAATCAGGCTCCACAAATAACCCGCACGAGCCATCTGTACACTTGATGCAAAAAGCTATCAACCCAGCTAAACAGAACACAATTGCACCTACGAGGGATCATTCCTCAAGATGGTTACGTTACTCATCAAGTGTTTAATGTTGATAAAACCGGCCATTCCATTCCATCAAGCTATCAACGACCGTCACAAAGGTAAATAAAACAACTTTATTATACAGTACAGTTTATTTTTTAAAATTATAATACCATAGCACATTTATTATACATAAAATAAGGTATATTATGTGTAGTTTTAAGGCTTAGAAAGTAGAAAATTATATTTTATGGGGACCTGGGAACGGATTATTCTCATTTTAATAGTTTCCTATGGGAAATTATTTTTTGGGATACACACTTTTCGCCTTACACACTCTGTCTGGAAACCAATTAAATTCGTACGCCAAGGTATCCCTGTACATGTTTAATCAAAATATTCCAACAATTGTCCAGCGTCAAATATGACTCATTTTATTCCTTTTTTTTACAACACCCCAAAAAAACATCTTATTATTATTTAACATCATTTAATCACTACAAAATATGACTTTAATATCACCCTCCCCCAGATAATTCCCCCTGCGCACCCACCTCTTAAAAACACACTTTTATCACCACAGCATAATTCTTTTGTCTTTCTAACGTGGCCGTAAAAGTCTTCTGCACCGTAACGCGCAATGTGTGTGTAAGTATGAGTACAAAGTGAGTCATAATGTGCACATAAATACACAATCGGGGGGTAAAAAAAACGCACACACTTACCCTTGTACCACTTCTGTTTGCTGAAGGCAAAGTAAGGACAGGATTGGATCAAATACTTTAACGTTATGGGTCATTTTTGTATGATTTGAAAAAGAACGGGAAAGCAATTTATTTGATGGCGTCTTGGTTTTTATAGGGGTAAATGTTTGCCATAGTGAAATAGCCTCGCTCAAAGTCCTAAACTGATTAAAAAAAAAAAAAAAATTACACAGTTGGGCAACTTTAGTTTTGAAAAGTGATGCTTTGTCTCCTTTATTGAGGACTACACAGTTGAGTCTGTACATTTTCAGAAATAAACTTCAAGCAGGTAGTGATACCTTGCCTTACGAACTTAATTGGTTCCCAGACAGAGTGTGTGAGGTGAAGTGTATCCCAAAAATTAATTTCCCATAGGAAACCATTAAAATAAAAATAATCCGTTCTTGGGTCCCCATAAAACATAATTTTCTACTTTCTAATTTTCTAAGCATTAAAACTACACCAAATAAATACAGTAAAGTCTTGTTATATCGATATCGGATATATCGATAGTCCCGGTTATATCGATACTATTTCTATGCACACACGGAGAAAATTACATGCAAACAGGGTGGATATATCGATAGTCCCGGTTATATCGATATTTTTTCGGACTCCCTTGAATATCAATATAACGAGACTTTACTGTATACCTTATTTCATGTATAATAAATGTGCTATGGTATTATAATTCAAGAAATAAACTGTACTATATAATAAAGTCGTTTTATTTACCTTTGTGATGGTCGTTGATGGAATGCAGTGGCCCGTTTCATCAGCATTAAACACTAATTGAGGAACATAACCTTCTTCATTCACCATGTTGAGGAATGATCCCTTGTAGGTTCTTTCTCTGCGATAATTTTATCTTGCCTTGTGCAGGTTCGTCGTCTTATTGTGTTTCAAGTTGTGAAAAATGGGGCAGGCAACTTTATGGCCGGGAAGGCAACTTTTGAGAGTTGTCTGCCCTGGTGTCCGCTAACTATTGGTCCTGAGATTCAGACACTGCTATTTACGATCTTTCTTTATCCTTCCTTCAAGACATCTTTGTAACTTCCTTCATTTGTACTTCCTTCCAACTCTTGACTTCCTTGTTTGCTTTCTTATTACAACCCTTCGTTCGAGTATACTCTTTTGCATCTTTTGTTCTTTCCTTCCTTGTCTAACAATAGCCTTCATTTTTTTCTTTTCTCACCCACATGTCAAGCTTTCTTGTTCATTTTCATTCCTCCAACCGAAATCTTAAATCCTCTTCGTTTCCCTTCCTTCTCGTGCTCTTTTCTCACATTAGCGTTCGTTTTCATCCTTCCGGTCTTACTTTCAGATCAACTTCATTAGTGTAATGACCTCGCCGCTAGTTCGACGAAGGTGTGAGACCGCCGCTTCTGCTGGCGGATCTCCTGGTGCAACCACACCCGCCACAAGAGTGTCAGATGCGGTCACCAAGTTGGGTCCAGCTTGTCAACTTCAACTAGCCAACTCTCCATTGACAGGCTAGCTTAAACCGGATTCCTTAACACGAAATATGCCATAAAATCACGAAGGTCATAGCAAAATACCCACCCAATAAAACAGACGTCATTTATGTATAAAATGCTCATAAACCTCCACGGGACTCACCAGGAGCAGCAAGCCGAGCATTTTCCCCGGACTCATCCGACTCCCGTAGGGGTTCCGAGAGGCCATGATGCCGCTGTGTTGCCACGTCTGGCCGCGCATGCGCGGTCACTTCACAGACGCATCTTCCGGGAGTCGGCGCGCAAGGTATTATGGGAAATGTAGTCTACGCCAAAACTCGGCCCACCTGCCAGCCTCCCGTCGTTACTAGGAGATGAAAGAGACGCGTTTGTTTTGCAAGCACTTTGAAAAGCAATTATACACACACTGGGCCTCGTAGAAAGTAATAACCGAATTAACGAGACGGTGAATCACTTTTAATTACGTCTCTATCAGCTCTCCTTCCTCCTGTTTGGTCTGATTAGAAACATGGAGAGAAAATAAATGATTCTATTTGAGGGCAAGTAGTCACCAAAGAGCAGGCCGTAATTTACTGGGATATTATCGTGTTGATTAATAGACAATTAAGTGTCTCGGTTGTAGACGTGTCGAAAATGAAGCTCAGAGGAGCTTTCACATTTAAAAAAAAATGTTTTTGAAGCGTAAAATACAGAGTTCAAACACGTTTTTCTGAATTATTGCGTAATTCAACCCATAGGTGAAATTTTATTAAGGGGGATACTAACCCCTCCCCTTTTTGTTGGACTGAAAACATGATACTATGACAAAAAACAGTAAAACATAATTGTATTAATGTATTTAAAGTTGTGATTTCACGAATTGAACATCATTGTTGTATTTTGGAGAGCAATATTTTTACAACGAGTGCATGGGAAATGGGAAATTAGTGATCGATCATGACGTCGATTATTTACACACATTAAGTTATCCGAAAAAAATG